>NC_133211.1:6632349-6934849 GCF_958299795.1 Porites lutea
TTTCGCCAAACAGAGAGCCTGTTCACAGACTAGGGGAAAAGGGAAGGGAGCGCCTGCTATAAGAGCCGGTGTTTTTGTCTTCCGCCCATCATTTTCTGAACTGCAGATCCGATAATGTCAACTGTCAATACGTGACCAATCACAAGTAGGGGGCAAGTTGAGACGCCTTTTTCAAGTGATATCATAATCGGTCGAAATATAGCTTGCGTAGCAAGCGTTTCCAATCGAGTTACTGCGCGAAAGTTAGAGCGGGAGCAAAAAAAAAAAAAGGTTTCATTCCCCTCCCCCTCCCCCGTCCTTTCTTTTTTTTGCTCTCGTCCCAACTTTCTAGACGAACTCGCGAGGAAACGCTTGCTACGCAGGCTAGTCGAAATAAGACATTTTAATGTTCTTGCTTCCGCAGCAAACACGACAAGCATAGACTACGGTCAGTCTCTCTCTTTTTTTTACTGTTTGCAGTTTACGACAAACAATGATCATCTGGCAAAAATTGCAATCGCTTTCAATCACCGCTCGGTGTTTGGACAAATCCAGTATACGAAACCTCCTGAGTATCTCTACCTCCTAAACAAGCTATTAACGTGAAGTTGCTACATGACTGGAGTAATTTTGATCTTCCAAAGCTTAAACCAGTAGAACCCATTTCCTTAATGCCTTCATCATGTTTGTCTCTCACACTAATGCACGCCTGGATACACGCCAATAAGTTACTCATCACGGCTCAGCCAATCAGGAATTTGCGGACGCCAGCATCCGCAGAAATGAACAAAAGGGGGTTCTTATAGTAGGCGTCCCTTCCCCTCTCTCCCCAATCCCCCTCCCTTTTTCCGTTCCTCCCCATCCCCATTTCGACGCCTGCTACGCAGGCTAGCAAGGCGACGACCAAAACTACGTTAGCTTGCCACGCAGACGGGCGTCCTTTGGGCTTCTTTGGGGTTTGGGCTTTTGGCTTTTACACAGGACCCATATTGATAGTAGTTTTTATAACTGAAATGGTCATCCTGTTTAAACATGTTATTATTATTATTATTATTATTATTATTATTATTATTACTATTATTATTATTATTATTATTATTATTATTATTATCATTATTATTATTAGTTCACAATGTCCCGGGGGGTGCTAAAAAAGTGTTATAAGGGGAGGCTCTACCCCGAGGCTCGACCCCTTACCCTTTTATATACCGTTTATGACAGAAAAATTCCCCCTTTCGTATACCTTCCATTGATAAATGATACCTCCTTCACATACCAAGTTTAGAACTTAGCATCTCTTTCAACAACTGTAAATGCATTGTCTTTAAAATATAAATAAATCACAAAACCAGAACATTTTCTCAACTTTTTCACTGCCTTAAAATGCACCTGTTGGGCCTTTTGAGCCTCTTTACCGACGGCAGTGACATATTTCCCAAGCCATTCATATACTTCAACAAGTGAAATCCCTACCATTTCATTTACCTGAAGGCTGAAAATGAAAATGACGGGTCATTTCACCATAACTCAGTCTAGGAGTGAAAGGGTTAAAGGTTTAAGAGAAATTTTCGTGTACCGTTTTTAAGACCAATCTCAGTTGCGAGAAAATCAATGAAAATCAATGCAGAGAGCTTTTTATGACCCGCTTTGTTCTCTTTTGCTATGTGATCGTCATCTCCCCCCGCGCTGTAAACCTGTCTATGGGACGGTGGTGCTACCTGTACCCCCCTCCCCACCAATCTCGACTTGACAGCCTTTTTTTTCAGCCGCGCACAAAAAAGAGCTCTGGAGTCGACAGAACTTGCATATCGAAAAGAGCGCACTTCCTTCCTGCTCCTTATCCTTTTTCTACTCTACTTTTATATTCTTCTAGGATATTTGTTACCCTCAACTTGTCATCCATACGAAGCACTGTTCGAAAAGGCCTAAAACTCTTAAAATTTGTGCACTGATCAAGACAAAGTAAATCGTCATTAATGTTTTTGACAAAGAAGAGACTGACATCGAATGAAATATATGATCCAATAGAAGCCCCTTTTCAAAAACAAATGAAAGCCCGGCTCTTGTCTAAAATTAAACGACTTTCCACACACTGTTTGTAATAGACGCCCCTCACTATCAAACGCACCCTGTCTAACAAATTAGTGCCTTCTCATGACCAATACTCCACAATACTCGGGAATAGCGAAATAGAACAAAATCATTCAATTCACCGGTATTTGGTTTATTGCTTGATTAACAATGGTTTGTACATTGCATCTTGTTCAACGCCAAGTTCAAAGTAAGGAAAGTGCTCTTTTATATTATTGATGTGCTCAATACATCAGCAACTTTCGTCGGGCCTGTTCTACCTTGATAGCAAAATAATTAGTTCTTGAAGCATTTTAGTTGTGTTGAGGTTTTTACAGTTATCAGAATAAGCGCCACCATTTACACCTACTCCGCTCCCTCCACCCGCACCCCCTCCCCCTTCACCTCCCCCCACCTCTTGACCCTTAAAATTAGTTATTATTCATTCAAAATATTTTCCCGATTCTGATTGGCTAAAAGCACACGTTTAATTCACCATAACCAGTTACTGATGACCAAATTTGGAAGAATTTTGTGTTTAACGAGGAAATGACGTAAAAAATAAAGCGTTTTAGCGGGTTAAGGCACCGTTAACCGAGAAGACCTAAGGACGAGGTTGAGTTGTTTTGATTGTGAACTTGAAAAATGGCGGACATTTCACTCGTTTGAAGAGTAAGAACTTTGCGAAAAAAAAAACTAAAAACATGGCAAGAACAGCAAGAAGACAACTCGAAAGACGACATCTGCTATTTGGAGAATATTTGCGGAGCTGGACAAACCTAAACGTGCACTGTCGAAGATGAACTTAACATCGATGGATCGATGGAGGAAAGCATGTTTTACCCATGTCTTTAAACTAGGAATAATTTTGAATGAATAATAAAACAATTATTGAATTCGGCTTTCGCATCATATGAAGAATTATGGAGATCTCGGAGTGTGTTGTCCGCCTCGGCCGATAACACCCTCCTCGATCTCCATAATTCTTCATAAGATACTCACCCTCATTCATTAATTGTTGAATAAAAGCCGCTGGCGTCTATTAGATCATTGGTACTGTGGTAGAAACACATTGCTGATTGAGCCACGTCCCTGGAAAGCAAGTTGTGTTTGAAGCCTAGACGCAGTCGTTTATCTATCAGCACAAAACTATAGCTACTTACCTAGCTTCCCGTATTAAACTTAGTTTATCATTAGTTACTTACTTTTCATAATCATTTTATGGAATAACTGTGTTACACAATCAGCGATGATTCTTCCCATTTTCAAAATGATAAGTAAATAATCTTTGTTTTGGCCTGACGAGAAAATAAGCTAATAGGCAATATCTCTTACTAGGATTATAAATTGGTGATGGAATACTCGCAGGAGCAACTAAACTACTTCAGACTCTGCTACATAGCATTTGATTTGGTTCCAGAGGGACTGCGGCAGATTTTCAAAAACGAGTGGGATTTCCTTTATAAAGGACGGTTAACTAGAGAATGGAAAGACACGGCACAAAATGGTCATGATTTCTACAACAAAGAATCTAAAGCAAGTCGCAAGAAAAACGCCCGATGTCTGGCAGTAATCCACAATGGTGACACGGCAGAGTGGGACTGTACCTGTTTGTTTTTTGCCATTCTGTACTCAGACAGCATTGGTAAAACCTTAAGCCCAGCTGTCCGTAAAGAGGTCGATGATATTCGTCAGGTGCGAAACGAGATCGCTCATATCACTGAGGCTAAGTTGACAGATGCCGACTTCCAAACTTCTGTAGACAGAGTGATGAACGCTTTTACATCCCTTGGTCTGGCTATAACTGAGATTCCAGAAATAAAGAACCAGACGACCTTTCCGACGAAGGAAGTGGAAAAAATTAGGAAGCAAGTTAGTGACCTCCAAACCGAGTTAGATCAGAGTAAAAGCACTCTACAAAGTACCGAAGCTCCCCTGGTTTCTCTCACACAGGAAATAAGTGTGGAACTTCAACCATTTTGCATTCTCGCATCGTGCCCACCACACGATACTATCAGGCGCTCGCATGACATTGAAAGAATCACTAACGAAATGCAGGAACTTTACAAAAGTTCAAGCGGAGCAGTCAGTACAGTGTATTTGTCAGGAAATCCAGGATGTGGCAAGAGCCAACTTGCCCGGGAAATCGGACAACAGTTCTTTTCTAAACAAGACAATGATCTTATCTTTGTGGCGACACTGAACACAGAAAGCATTGACAAACTTGCTAACTCTTACCTCACCCTTGGGAGACACTTGGGGATAACAGAATACGCGTTGAAAGGCTTAGAATCTATAAAAGAAGAGAAACCTATTGAAGCAATTAAACAGCTCCATCGCTTGATTTTGCCGAAGACCAGCAAGTTTACTAAATGGTTGATAATAGCAGACAATGTGATTGATTTACGCTTGGTCGGCGATTTGCTTCCTCAAACTGGCAGTAAAGAATGGGGCCATGGGCAAGTGCTGATTACCACTCAAGATAGTGGTACAATTCCTCAACACGCTCCTCACACGTATCATGAATCGTTAAGCAAAGGAATGAGGCGGGACGAAGCAGTGGAATTGCTGGAAAAAGTATCACAAATTTCCGAGCGAGTACAAGCAGAAAATGTCGCTGAACTTCTCGATTTTCAGCCACAGGCCTTAGCTGCTGCTGCTTATTTCGTGCAAACTGTTGTGACCAGTGGGTCTTCAAATTATAACTGGAAAGCATACCTTCAAGACATATCAACGTACAGCCAGCGAAAATTGGCCGAAACTGTCCTTGCTAATGAGAGTTCAGCCTACCCTAAAACAACAATGGCCGCAGTAGAAATGGCTATCCAAAGAGCTGTTGAAACAGACGAGGTTCTTCTTCATACATACTCTTTTCTTTCGCTCTGCGCTAACGACGACCTACCACTCGAAACTGTTTTAAAGTTCGTCAAAGCCCAAGTAAAGGGCCATCCAGAGGTTTTAATAAAGGCAAAGATTGTAAGGTCCTCTTTAACTCTTGTTCATTCCGAAGAAGGGGGTGAACGAACTCGAACTTATTTACGTTTGCATAAAGTTGTGCATGGCGCTTTGAAACGAGGCAACATACCTATCCTGAAATCATGCCGGGAGAGTGACCACACCATGGCAGAAGCAGTAAAGATTTTCAAGTCCCAACTCAAAGAAAATGACGAGAATTATGCGTTTTGTAAAAAATTGAGGCCCCACTGTGAATCTTTACTTAAGCAGATGACCTCAGAGTTTAGTTCAGATGAAAGCACCTTTTCAGAACGATTTGCGCCCTTCATAGATTTGGATACAGTTATTGATTGGCTACATAATCTCGCCTGGGTCTGTCAAAAAAGCTCCTATTTCTACTTTGCAAAAATTGTGGTCAACTTAGCATACGATCTACAGGGGAATTTAGACGACAATTCAACGGGTACGTTTGCTCGTAAAGGGAGGGTTTTAAATGTAAGTGGCGAAGTGTACTACAGCCTGGGAGAATACAATCAAGCCAAACAACTTCACGAAAAAGCACTGATAATTCGCAAAAAGATTTTTGGTGAAGATCATGCCGCTGTAGCAACAAGTTATAACAACTTGGCATTAGTGTACGACAAACTGGGAAAATACAATCAAGCCAAAGAACTTCACGAAAAAGCACTGATTATTTACAAGAAGATTTTTGCTGAAGATCATGCCAACGTGGCAACAAGTTATAACAACCTGGCATTAGTGTACGACAAACTGGGAAAACACAATCAAGCCAAAGAACTTCACGAAAAAACATTGATTATTTACAAAAAGTTTTATGGTGACGATCATGCCAATGTAGCAACAAGTTATCACAACTTGGCATCAGTGTACGACCAACTGGGAGAATACAATCAAGCTAAAGAACTTTACGAAAAGGCACTGATTATTTACAAAAAGATTTTTGGTGAAGATCATGCCCACGTGGCAACAAGTTATAACAACTTGGCATTAGTGTAAAAAAACTGGGAGAATACAATGAAGCCAAAGAACTTCACGAAAAAGCACTGATAATTCGCAAAAAGATTTTTGGTGAAAGTCATGCCGATGTAGCAGCAAGTTATGACAACTTGGCATTAGTGTACGACACCCTGGGAGAATACAATCAAGCCAAAGAACTTCACGAAAAAGCACTGATTATTTACAAAAAGATTTTTGGTGAAGATCATGCCCACGTGGCAACAAGTTATAACAACTTGGCATCAGTGTACGACAAACTGGGAAAATACAATCAAGCCAAAGAACTTCACGAAAAAGCACTGATTATTTACAAGAAGATTTTTGGTGAAGATCATGCCAACGTGGCAACAAGTTATAACAACTTGGCATCAGTGTACGACATACTGGGAGAATACAATCAAGCCAAAGAACTCCACGAAAAAGCACTGATAATGCGCAAAAAGATTTTTGGTGACGATCATGCAGATGTAGCAGCAAGTTATGACAACTTGGCATTAGTGTACGACACCCTGGGAGAATACAATCAAGCCAAAGAACTTCACGAAAAAGCACTGATTATTTACAAAAAGATTTTTGGTGAAGATCATGCCAACGTGGCAACAAGTTATAACAACTTGGCATTAGTGTACGACAAACTGGGAAAATACAATCAAGCCAAAGAACTTCACGAAAAGGCACTGATTATTTACAAAAAGACTTTTGGTGAAGATCATGCCGCTGTAGCAAAAAGTTATAACAACTTGGCATCAGTGTACAACAAGATGGGAGAATACAATCAAGCCAAAGAACTTCACGAAAAAACACTGATTATTTACAAAAAGATTTTTGGTGACGATCATGCCGGTGTAGCAACAAGTTATGACAACTTGGCATTAGTGTATAACCGCCTGGGAGAATACAATCAAGCCAAAGAACTTCACGAAAAAGCACTTGTAATTCGCAAAAAGATTTTTGGTGACGATCATGCAGATGTAGCAGCAAGTTATAACAACTTGGCATTAGTGTACGACACTCTGGGAGAATACATTCAAGCCAAAAAACTTAGCGACAAAGCACTGATAATTCGCAAAAGGATTTTTGGTGAAGATCATGCCGATGTAGCAACAAGTTATGACAACTTGGCATTAGTGTATAACCGCCTGGGAGAATACAATGAAGCAAAAGACCTTCACGAAAAAGCATTGATAATTCGCAAAAAGATTTTTGGTGAGGATCACGCCGATGTAGCAACAAGTTATAACAACTTGGCATTAGTGTACGACAACCTGGGAGAATACAATCAAGCCAAAGAACTTCACGAAAAAGCACTGATAATGCGCAAAAAGATTTTTTGTGACTATCATGCAGATGTAGCAGCAAGTTATAACAACTTGGCAAAAGAGTACCGCACCCTGGGAGAATACAATCAAGCCAAAGAACTTCACGAAAAAGCACTGATTATTTACAAGAAGATTTTTGGTGAAGATCATGCCAACGTGGCAACAAGTTATAACAACTTGGCATTAGTGTACAACAAACTGGGAGAATACAATGAAGCCAAAGCACTTCACGAAAAAGCATTGATAATTCGCAAAAAGATTTTTGGTGAGGATCATGCCGATGTAGCAACAAGTTATAACAACTTGGCATCAGTGTACGACATGCTGGGAGAATACAATGAAGCCAAAGAACTTTACGAAAAAGCACTGATAATGCGCAAAAAGATTTTTGGTGACGATCATGCAGATGTAGCAGCAAGTTATGACAACTTGGCATTAGTGTATAACCGCCTGGGAGAATACAATGAAGCAAAAGAACTTCACGAAAAAGCATTGATAATTCGCAAAAAGATTTTTGGTGAGGATCATGCCGATGTAGCAACAAGTTATAACAACTTGGCATTAGTGTACGACAACCTGGGAGAATACAATCAAGCCAAAGAACTTCACGAAAAAGCACTGATAATACGCAAAAAGATTTATGGTGACGATCATGCCGCTGTAGCAACAAGTTATAACAACTTGCATCAGTGTACAACAAGCTGGGAGAATACAATCAAGCCAAAGAACTTCACGAGAAAGCTGTGATAATTCGCAAAAAGATTTTTGGTGAAGATCATGCCGATGTGGCAACAAGTTATGACAACTTGACTTTAGTGTATATCCGCCTGTGAGATTACAATCAAGGCAAAGAACTTCACGAAAAAGCACTTGTAATTCGCAAAAAGATTTTTGGTGACGATCGTGTAGATGTAGCAGCAAGCTATAACAACTTGGCATTAGTGTACGACACCCTGGGAGAATACATTCAAGCCAAATAACTTAGCGACAAAGCACTGAGAATTCGCAAAAAGATTTTTGGTGAAGATCATGCTGATGTAGCAACAAGTTATGACAACTTGGCATTAGTGTATAACCGCCTGGGAGAATACAATGAAGCCAAAGAACTTCACGAAAAAGCACTGATAATTCGCAAAAGATTTTTGCTGAAGATCATGCCGATGTAGCAATAACTTATGAAAACCTGGCATCAGTGTATAACTGCCTAGGACAATATAAATGAGGCAAGGAACTTTACGAAAAAGCACTGACGATTAGGAAACAAATTGTCGGTGAAGATCATAAGTATGTATAAAGAATTCGTAGTGAGTTGGCACTAGTAAACAAACACCTTGTAAGCAGTGGAGCTAAGGATTGGCATGACAAAGCACGTTATTTGATCCTTTAAATTGTCTTAATTGGCAATTTAGGCTGCGTAGCTGTCGCTTCTGTCTCCTGTTAGCCAAATAAGGTGATTCCTTTCCTTTTCTGCCCCTTCACTCTGTTTCTATTGTTTGCTCCCTCTTTTGCACCCTGCCCTCGCGCGTCTTGTGTGCTTTTCCCACTCAGCTTAAAGGAAACGGAGACGACTGCTACGCAAGAAGGTTGGAGGATCCCCAATAAGTTATTCGGTATCCGAGTTCTGGCTTATTTTTAGGCTGGGATACTGAAGTTTAGGGAATTGGAGAGGAAGATGCGGAATTGTAATATTACTAGCCTCCTATAAACGGGATACGAGACTTAGCGATTTAATTCATGACTAGAGATTCGGGAAATGTTGTTGAAGAGAACTGGTATTCCATACTCAAGAAAAAAAGAAAACCTTTTAATGTATGTCACGAAAGATATTGCTCCTCGTGGCTGTATAAAGGGTTTCGTTTATCGTTTTATGTTTGTACGCGTGCGTGAAAAGATGGCAGGTAAAGTAATTCGCCATCCAGATTCCGTTTTTGATTGATTTCCCAACATGCACTTATAATTGGCTTTAAGACGAGACTGGAAGAGAATAAAAAAGGTGATGCTGAAAAACACGCGGAAAGCTGAAAATGAAGAACAGCATTGTTTCACGCGCAAAGACCTGCTACAAAAAATATTTAGTTTACGTCATGTAAAAACTTATGTGAGGCAACAACAATAACAACGAGCCTTACTTGCATGACCATACAAGTTCATACAGTATTTCAAAAGCTATTTCAAGAATCAAAATTACATCATTGGGCAAGTACGTTACTTTGGCAATAATTTGTCACGAGCTGAAATAAATTTTATTAATTGTATACTGATAAAGTAATTAGAGGAGTTCATTAGCTCATTGATCAAAACGTTTACAGGTCAAATTGGAATCAGAGTCTTGTTTTTATAGTAACCTTTATTATGGGGTACAAAGACATTTCCATACTACTTGGTTATGGAACATCACCTTAAACGTCTAAAGGATGGGGGTCCTGAATGGCCGTTATGTTTTTTTGTTTATCAAGGAGGAGTAAAGAAAAAAAATAATTTCCTGTGAGGTGGGGTTAAACGTTAAACAACTTTATGTGGATTAGATGCGGTTTCTTTCTGGAACAACTTATCACTGAAATTTACCCACACCAATTAGAATGTGAATCAACAGTAAACACCCCGCCCCCTCCCCAAGCTCGAAGGGCACTTCCATATTTGGCCTAAACCTGTAAATGCTGCTAAACAGTGTATGGTTTGGCCATGGGCGCTGTTAGTCTGAAAAAGGGTACACAATTTCACTACATTCAAAGTTCTTGAAAGCAATCATCTCGGAATTTTTTAAAAGTGGTTGCAACTAGACATTGTCATTTACGAGAAAAGCAACCATGACTTATTGACAGCGGTCGCTTACAAGGGATTTTAGCAAAAGGCTTTTTTATTGTTTATACCACATTCATGTGAAATAATTTTAATTAGGATCTTTTCTTGTTAATTTGTTCACTCGATGTTAACCAACCATGTCTTATGTTATGGTATAAGCCTAAATTTACTCAGGGAGTTAGTCCTTTTATTCATCAAGTGTTGACTATATGGTCATTGCTTTCGAGAACTTACCATTCTCTTCTGTGTACTCTAGGACAAAGATACGACCAGCTTGTTCTTGAAAAAAGTTGGCCGTTTTTTTTTTAATGGTCGATCATGCATGCCACATACCCCCCCACCCCCTGTCACCCCACCCGGAGACTCCGGGGACTCCAGTTTGAAAATCATGACGGGGATGCTCGTCGTCTCGCTTAGCTGTAGAAATTGCAGAGTTTGGTTTCACTTAGGATGTTCAGGACGGTAAGCAAATATTTTTACCTATGAAGGCATTGCTCTGGGTTAAGGACACATAAATAGCTATACAAACAAACAAATTTTGTCTCCTTTTGGAGCCAAGCCAAGATTGGTCTCCTTTAGGGGTTAAATTCTAATTTTCCGACTAGTATACTCTTCCTTTTTTAAGGAGAGTTCCCACCCTCCACGTCTCCGTAGTTTCTTCCAATAGCGTGACTGTCCAAAATAGCGTGACCGTCTGTATTATCGGTTACGTGATGGCAACTTCCTTCAGATCAATTTCATTTTCGACAGTTTCGCTTCTTCATCGTACGGTGCTATCTCACGCGTTATTAAATTGAATTTCCTTGGGTTGTTTTGGGCAAGGTGAGTAATTTTTCCTTGGTTATTTGGGTTAACATAGCCACAGAGTAATCCACGCAAATTTTGTTGGTCTTAGTTTTACATAATAGGAAGCTTCGTATGTGCTGGCCGTTTATAGATCTACTTGTTATTAAAAGCCGGATGAAGAGTTTTAACATCGTCGTGTTTGGCCCGACGGTTTGATGGCCTCGGCATAGGTAATTATTGCCACTGTCTTGAGCACTGTTCGGTGCGTGGTGTAGAATTTTTGGTGAAGAAAAGAGTTCATTTGTTATGACTTTCTTGTTCTTCAAAACCGTTATAATGTTCACCAGACAACATTTGCCGCGAGAACACTTCCTTGTTCGTCTGCGAGATTACTGAAGAATGGATTATCATGACCGCTTAAGGTCGCTCTGTCGCTAGAAATACGTACATAAAGGGGTCGTTACCATCCCATAGCCTGAATAATACATCGATCACAGTGGATCAATCGTTGTCCACGAAAGATTTTTTCATGTTTGGAACACAACCAAATCATCACTTGCAATTATTTGTGTGCTATGATGTCTGGGTCATCATTCATAAATTTCATCCCTGTCAGTCTTGTAAGTTGCTAACTTAAAATTCAGAAAAACAACCACAAAAAAAGAGGTAAAAATTCTCGCAAAGAGAACGGCCAAAGAAGGAGAGGTTTCATTTAAATGGTATCACTGTTACTAAATATAAAAGTCTACGCACGTGAACATATATTTCCTGTCGTCTCTCGTTACTTTTCGGGTGGAGAGTTTCGTGCGTAGTTCCCACGCAGACTCGCGTTCTTAGGGCTTCGTCACGCGTTCAGAAACGTCTGCGTGATTGCACCATTTTAAAACGAATTAAAACAAACAAATTAAAACGACGGGTCATCTCACCATAACTCGGTCTAGGAGTGAAAGGGATAAATGCTAAAAGAAATTTTCGTGGAATTTTTTTTAAGACCAAGAATTAGCAATTTCAATGGAAAAAAAAGTAATGAACTTTCAGAGAACTTTTGTATAACTCACTTTGTTCTCTTTTGCTATACGTTCGTCGTCTTCCCCCCCGCCCCTACTGCACACTCCTTTCCTGTCTATGGGGCGGTAGTGCTACTCGTAACACCCACACCTTACCATTCTCGACTCCAGAGCCTGTTTTTTTAGGGGTGGGGTAGTGCGGGGGACAAGGGAGAAGCTCTGGGGTCGACAATGCTTGCATACAAACAGGATTTATCTCCTTCCTACTTTTTATATTTCTTTCACTCAAGTAATATTTACCTTTAGAATATCTGTTACCCCCAACTTGCCATTCAATTGAAGCGCTAATCGAAACGGTCTACAACACACACACACACACACACCCAAAAATAATTGTACTGCACTAATTCAAATAGACTTTTAGGGTGCGTTTCTTTACTAAAATCCAAATCCAGGTTTTTAATCCAACAACGGATTTTTCGTTTCTTTCATAAAATCCAAAAAGGATTATTGATCCAAATGATCCACAGCGGAGGTGGATTCTTTGGATCGTATCCAAAACCGGATACACGATACATGATCCGAGTGGTTTCTACTACGGAGCCGAAAAGATTAATACTCAGGAATAACGGCAGCGGGTAACTAGAAACTGTTTGACAACACTGCTCATCTTTACGGCCATTTTTGTACCTGAGGCATGGATTAAACAACAACTTTTATCTGTTTTATCGGGGTGATAACATTGCAATACAAACAGGACCTACATTGTTGTAGTTCACAAGGACAAATCGAGAAAAAAACTGCTACACAACTTCGCGGGGCGTCTTGCAAGACGTTACTTTTCCAGTGCATATCTTATTTCAAGACTCATCTTCACTTGTCCCGTCTAAAGCTGTATCATGAAGCTAACCATCCAAAATACAATGAAAGATCAGCAAACTTGCAACATTGTCAGCAGCAGAGTTATTCTTTCTCTAAGCAGGATACCGTCAATATTGTGGGTTGTTGCTATACAAATGAATGGAAAATAATTCTTTTTTGGATACATCGTTTCTTTTCTTAACGCAAAATTCTAATGATCCAAAATTTTTATCTGATCTCGGATTTTAGTAAAGAAATGTACCCTTAGTTTTCACTGGTTGGTTTTAAAAATGGTCTAATAGACGTCTCCACTCAAATAAACGCCTCTTCAGTCTGATAACCTCGATCCACCCCCGCCCCCTTCCGGCCCCGTTCTGTTAGGTTTGTATTGGACTCCTCTCTAACCAACACCCCCCGTCTAATAGTCGTCATCCCATGAAAATTACTCCATAATACTAGGAAAAGTAACACAGAGCAACATAATTCAATTAGCTGGTATTCAGTTTCTTGTTTAATTAAAACGGTTTGCACATTGCATTTTGCTCCAGTGAGAAAAGCGCTAAATGATATTCTCGATGTGCACAATACGTCAGCAACCTTCTCCCGGCCTGTTCTAGTTTGGTAACATTAAGGAATGACAAGACCCACTTCCCCAGTCGTCTCTCAGTGTCCTATTAATAATGAACTTATGCACAGGACAGGATAGGAAAGACGGCAAACTTGTGTGACCAGCGTGACATTAATAATTTTGTTTGAACGTTTCGTCAAACTTAGCCCTCCTTTCAGTCCTTTCAACAGATCTTTTAGTAAATGACCAGAGAACTTTTATGTGAAGTGAAGATCATAATAAAGCACACAAGTAATAGCCTTGTCTTGTTTGTCACACACAAGCGTTAGCGCGTTGCGCGTCCTCTCCTTTCTGCCGTCCTGTTGCGTAAACTCGATAATATTAACGAGAAAAGCTCGACGGGAGAGTTAGGGCTGCGGGGACATAGTCTTTCCCTTTCGTTTTCCTCCTTCCCATCAACCCTCGCTCTCCCTTCCGTCGCGTGTGCGATCCAAACAGAGACGACTGAGGACGAGTCAACCCTCTTTCTATCTCCTTACCCCTCCCCACCCCTTGGAACTTTAAACTAAATAAACAAGTCTTAAAGTACGTCATGAGCGAAGCACCGGGCAAGCAAGTTGTGTTTTAAGCTTACGAGTGGTAGCTTATCTAAACGAATAGCGTAAAACTGTAGATACTTAACCTGCCGTCACTTATTTAACGGAGTTTATGATTAGTTACTAGCTTTTCATAATCTTTTTGCGAATCCTGTGTTCATCACCGGTCTCTAGTTGACATTTTCAATATGAATAAGTAAACAACCTATTTTTGACCTCACTAAAAATAAGTTAAAAACAAATATCTCTCACAGGATTGAAAGTTGGTGATGGAATACTCGCAGGAGCAACTAAACTACTTCAGACTCTGCTACATAGCATTTGATTTGGTTCCAGTGGGACTGCGGCAGATTTTCAAAAACGAATGGGATTTCCGTTATAAAGCAACGTTAATTGGAGAATGGAAAGACACGGCACAAAATGGTCTTGATTTCTACAACAATGAATCTAAAGCAAGTCACAAGAAAAACGCCCGTTGTCTGGCAACAATCCACAATGGTGACACGGCAAAGTGGGACTGCACCTGTTTGTTTTTTGCCATCCTGTACTCAGACACCGTTGGCACCACTTTAAGCCCAGCTGTCTATAAAGTGGTTGATGATATTCGTCAGGTGCGAAACGAGATCGCTCATATCACCGAGGCTAAATTGACAGATGCCGACTTCCAAACTTCTGTAGACAGATTGTTGAACGATTTTACATCCCTAGGTCTTGCTATAACTGAGATTCAAGAAATAAAGAACCAGACGACCTTTCCAACGATGGAAGTGGAAAATATTAAGAAAGAAGCTCGTAATCTCCAAGCCGAGTTAGACCTGACAAAAAGCACTCTTCAAAGTACCGAAGCTGCCCTGGTTTCTCTCACACAGGAAATAAGTGTGGAACTGCAGTCATTTTGCATTCTCCCGTCGCGTCCACCACATGATATCATCAGGCGCTCGCATGACATTCAAAGGATCACTAGCAAAATGGAGGAACTTAACAGTGGCTCTAGCGGAGCAGTCAGTACAGTGTATTTGTCAGGAAATCCAGGATGTGGCAAGAGCCAACTTGCCCGGGAAATTGGGCAGCAGTTCTTTTCTGAACAAACCGATAATCTTATCTTTGCTGCGACAATAAACACAGAAAGCGTTGAGACACTTGCTGACTCTTACCTCACCCTTGGAAGACACTTAGGGATAACAGAATACGCGTTGACAAGCTTGGAATCTTTAAAAAGAGAGAAACCTATTGAAGCAATTCAAACACTTCATCGCTTGATTTTGCCGAAGACCAGCAAGTTCATCAAATGGTTGATAATAGCGGACAATGTGATTGACTTACGCGTAGTCCGCGACTTACTACCTCAAACTGGCAGTAAGGAATGGGGCCATGGGCAAGTGCTGATTACTACTCAAGATAGTGGTACAATTCCTCAAAACGCCCCTCACACGTATCATGAATCGTTAAGTAAAGGAATGAGGCGGAAAGAGGCAGTGGAATTGCTAGAAACAGTATCGCAAATTTCAGAGCCAGCACAAGCAGAAAATGTCGCTGAACTACTCGATTTTCAACCACTGGCCTTAGCTGCTGCTGCTTATTACGTGCAAACTGTTGTGAACAGTGGGTCTTCAAATTATGATTGGAAAGCATACCTTCAAGACATATCAACATACAGTCAACGTAAAGAGGCGGAAACTGTCCTTGCTAGTGAGAGTTCAGCCTATGCTAAAACAACAATGGCCGCAGTAGAAATGGCTATCCAAAGAGCTGTTGAAACAGACGAGGTTCTTCTTCATACATTCTCCTTTCTTTCGCTCTGCGCTAACGATGATCTTCCACTCGAAACTGTTTTAAAGTTCGTCAAAGCCCAAGGAAAGGACCATCAAGAGGTTTTAATGAAGGCAAAGATTGTAAGGTCTTCCTTAAGTCTTGTTCATTCCGAAGATGGGGGTGAACGAACTTACTTACGCTTGCATAAAGTTGTGCATGAAGCTTTGAAACGAGGCGAGGTGTTCAACTTGAAATCATGGAGGAGGGACCACACTATGGCAGAAGCGGTAAAGATTTTCAAGGTTGAGCTCGACGAAAATGACGAGAATTATGCGTTTTGTAAAAAATTGAGGCCCCACTGTGAATCTGTACTTAAGTACATGACGTCAGAGTTTAGTTCGGATGAAAGCACTTTTGTAGCAAGGTTTACGCCCTTCGTAGATTTGGATACAGTTATTGATTGGCTATATACTCTCGCCAGTGTCTGTGAGAAAAACTCTTATATCTTCTTTGCGAAAAATGTGGTCGACCTAGCATGCAACCTACTGGGAAATAAAGAGGACACTTCAACAGGTGCGTTAACTCGTAAAGGGAGGGTTTTGAACATGACTGGCAAAGTGTACAATAGCCTGGGAGAGTACAATCAAGCCAAAGAATTTCACGAAAAAGCACTGATGATTCGCAAAAAGATTTTTTGTGAGGATCATGCCGATGTAGGAGAGAGTTATAACGACTTAGCATTAGTTTGCAGCAGCCTGGGAAAATACAATCAAGCCAAAGAACTTCACGTAAAAGCACTGACGATTCGCAAAAAGATTTTTGGTGAAGATCATGCCGATGTAGCAACAAGTTACAACGACTTGGCAATAGTGTTCAACAGCCTGGGAGAAAACAGTCAAGCCAAAAAACTTCACGAAAAAGCACTAATTATTAACAAAAAGATTTTTGGTGAAGATCATGCAAATGTAGCAACAAGTTACAACAACTTGGCATTAGTGTACAGCCACCTGGGAGAATACAAACAAGCCAAAGAACTTCACGAAAAGGCACTGATGATTTACAAAAAGATTTTTGGTGAAGATCATGCCGATGTAGCAACAAGTTATAACAACTTGGCATTAGTTTACAACCACCTAGGAGAAAACAGTCAAGCCAAAGAACTTCATGAAAAAGCACTGAAGATTTACAAAAAGATTTTTGGTGAAGATCATGCCAACGTAGCAACAAGTTATAGCAACTTGGCGTTGATGTACAAACGCCTGGGAGAATTCAATCAAGCCAAAGAACTTTACGAAAAAGCACTGATAATTAGAAAACAAATATTTGGTGAAGATCATGTGTATGTAGAAACAGTTCGTAGTCAGTTGGCATTAGTAAACAAACACCTTGGAAGCAGTGGAGCACGGCACGCGAAAGCATATTGTTTGATCCTTTAAATTGTCTTATTTTACAGTACTAGCGTACGTAGCTTTCGCTTCCAAGTAAATCGCCATCCAGGTATATTTCTGTGTTTAAAGGACTTCATATAATAGTGTATTCAGTAACTGACTATAATACGATATCAGAAGAGGATAAAGGAGGCGATAATTGTTTCATTTCCAAAGAGTTGTTACAAATTAGTTCATGTAATGTAGTAAATTGCGGGAGGAAACACTCTTTATTTTGGGCTCAAAGAAATTTCCCCATAGGACGCAGCGTTTGTGTTCGATGATATAAACGATGTTCTGAGTTCAATAGAAACAATGCTCAATGATGTTCTAGATCGACACCTTCCACTCAAGTAAGGGGGTGTTTACATGAGAAAACGCGCACCGGCGCGAGTTTCATACAGGGAAGACTTTTTCATTTCGTATCGGGTTTACATGATGACTGGGTCATTTGTAGGTACACTTCATGTTGATAAAATTCACGTGTGATTCAAAATCGCAAACGTTATGCATGCGCTACCCGAAACGCGTGGTCGTTTTGCGTTTACATGATACCCTTGGGATATTTGGGAGATAACAACTTCATACGAGCTCCAATCAGCTTTTAGGTCGGAACATTTACAGAAACAGCCCTGATCAGACTTACCGACCAGATATTAACGAACATGGACAATGACGAGTTGACCGGTTTGGTGTTTACAGATTTTCGCAAGCTTTTGATGTAATTGATCTTGAACTTCTTTTAAGTTGTCTATCTACGGGGTTTTACCCTCTTCCATCGCTTGGTTTAAATCGTACCTGTCTGAGAGAAAGCATTTTTTTACTTTAGGGAAAGTTTAGTCTGAACAACTGACCGTAAAGCAAGGTGTGCCCCAAGGGTCAACTTTTAGGCGGTGCTTTTCCTTTTGTTCGTCAACGATATGCCTCTTCATGTTCACAAATCAAGTATGGACATTTATGCAGATGATTCCACCTTGTCTTCAAGTTCAAATTGGAAAACCATTTCATCACTGAACCAAACATTTTCTGATGACCTGGCAGAGATAGAGAGATGGGCTAGAGGTAACAAAATGTACATAAATACGCAAAAAACGAAAGCTTTGTTGGTCACGAGAAAGCGTCTACCGAGGCGTATGGACTAAGATTCAGGAAAGCTGGAAGTTGTAACGGATACCGCTGAAATTGAGCAATTTGCAAGTCATAAACTTTTTGGCTTGATCATCGACGAAGACCTAACTTACGAAATAAATGTCGATGAACTCTGCAACAAGCTCTCCAAGCGTCTCGGTCTTTTACGCCATATCAGCCCATACTTGAAGAAAAATCAGAGAATCATTTACTTTAACACAGTCAAAAAGCCACTCATGATGTATGCAGGCTCAGTAGGGAGATCGTGCCACAAAATGCTACTTGAAAGAGCTCTGCGATCGCAAAAACGGGCGGCACGCATTATTCTGAGTGCCCCTCGCACTAGTCGAACAGTGGCATTGTTTAACAATTTAAGCTGACTCCCTTTTTACGATGAAGCATATATCAATCGCTGTGCACTTGGTTTCAAAAGGATAAATGGAACTGTCTGCCTCACTATTTAAACACATCCTTAAGAAAAAACGTCAGATAACCACACAAGAATCACAAGAAATTTTAATTTAAATCTACTGTCCCCCTCCACAAAAACATCTCAGAGGGGGTACGCACCTTTGCAGTGAGAACTGCTAAGGACTAGAATAACTTTCCCCGAACCCTAAGAACTAAGAAGACTTTGAAATCCTTCAAGTCAGAATCATGGAAAGTACTATTAAATTCCCAAAAGATTAAGGGATCTTTTGATATTAATTAATTACATCACTTCGTTGTCATCCCCTCTGTCCTTAATTTTTAACTATTTTTCTCGTTAGTCGGTAAATTTTTATTGTAAATATTTTAATTATAAATAGTAACCTATCTCTAGTTTTTATTTCATTTCATTATATTTTTTAATTATATTTAGAGGGCCACAAGTTTATCAGTAATTTTAATCACGCGTAACCCTCGTCAAATAATTAACAAAAAGTCGCTTATCTTATATTATGTTATTTTCACATTATCTAATTGTGGAAAGTTACCGTAAAGATCTAAATATGGGGATATTGAATGGCCATTATGCTTTCTTTTTGTCGGTGAGACGTAAAGAAGAAAGGGGGAATTTCCTGAGAAGTTGGGTTAAACCTTAGGTGGATAAATTACGGTTTCTTTCATGAACAACACATCACTGAAAGTTACCGACACTAATCGGAATGTGAATCAACAACCTCCCCCCCCCCCCCCCGCCCCCTTCACACACTCGAAGGACACTACCCGATTCGCCCTAAACATGTATGTGCTGCCAAATAGGGTATGGTTCAGAGGCACCGAACGACTGTTTTCTATAAAATATCTGTTCGTAGGAGCAAATATTGCCTAGAATTTTTTATTACTTTAGTTCGGCTAAAAATTTTTAGAGAACCAGTCCATTCATGACCATTCATGTACAATTTTTGAAGCTTACCTAATTAATTCCCTACGATTTTCTAAAGTTTAATTTTTTACATTTAACTTCCCATGAAGTTAGGCTATTTTTCGTAGAAAAAAGGAAACCTAAGAAAAACTCTCACTTTCTTTATTTGGTAAATTGCATCTAACATTTTCAGGAAAATAATACTGAAGCCCTTGTAATTTCGAAAAAACTCAAGTTCCCCTAGGATGACCGAACAGATACAAATTTTAAAGCGCTGCTTAGAATGCTTTTTTAAAAGCCCAAACGTACTCTAGATAGCCTAAAAAGTGTTTTCAATGTATTTAGGAGGAAACTGTCGTTGGGTGCCCCCAATGGTTTTGGGGACTTGAGTCTTGAACAGGACATATTTGAAGTTCTTGTAAGTGAGCAATCCTGGAATTTATAAAAGTGGTCAAGACTACAGTCGAAACTCCACTAATGGCCACCTTTTTTGTCCCCGCGGACAGTCCCTACATTGCCCTTTTTTAAACCTCTGTACAACGGCCACCCCCCCCCCCCCCCCCTCTACAACAACAAAATAACCTCTCCACAATGGCCAGTTTTTTCAGCGACTGATGAAAAAGTAAAGAATAGTCACGAAATTTGATCCGTATGGCTAGTTGATGATTAATCGCGGCAAGTTTTTCAAATCATTTAAGTAAGATTAAATTCAAATACAGTACTTTTTTAAAAAATGAAGTCCTTTTTTTGAACAGAACCTTTTTTTTTTAGAACATACTTAGAACGCGCGAGAAAGTCACCTTCCACCCCTACCCTACCTCCCCATAATGACTACTTTCTTCTGTTCCCAAGGTGGCCGATGTGAAAGGGTTCACATGTATGTTGTAAGCGATCATGAGATAAACTTTTTGAGAGCAGTTGTTAAGGAGAGCTTGTAGTAGAAGGCTTGGCATATCTTGTTAATTACCAGTACGCTCAGGTGAAATAATTTTAATTAGGGCCTTTTTTTATTACTTTGTACACTAAGTGTTAGCAAACCATCAATGCTTATTTTATGAAACCCTAAATTTGTTCAAGGAGTAAGTCCTATTCAAAAGTTGACTGAGTGGTTGCTTTTTTAAGAACGTAAAAATAAAGAAAACGACCAACTGGTTAGTCAGAAAAGAGGTCAAGGTAGCTTACGGGAGTTTTCGCTTAAGAGAGCTTTTCAGTACAGAACTTTTAAAAGTCACAGTTCAAATGTGGTTTCACAACGCTGGTAACAACTAGAGCTGCTTGCTAAGAGGAGTTGTCACAAGGAGAGCTTTGTCTTTATTACGTTTCTTGAACAGTGTGTTTTCCTGGACTGGAAGCCTTGATCTGGGTGTGAATGGTGAGTGGTGTGCAGTCTACATTACATAACATCATTTTTTTATTTAATGTGAAGAAATACTTTACTCTTCAGGTGAAATGAAGTGAATCAGTGTCATGAAAAAATGGTCTCTATTCTTAAGTATGGTTTTTTGTCTTACTGTAAACAGGGTCGGGGTTTGAAGACCTCCGTAGAGAACCTCTACCCAAAAAGTAGTGAGGGGACACTTGAAGTGCCATTCTAGCCCTCTCCTCCCCCACCACCACCACTGGAGCCTCACCTCCTTGGAAAGGAGCTCTTTCTGCTGATTTTTCACAAGGGGATGGGTGCCTGTTATGAGTAATAACTGACCGTCTTAGCAGTACACAATATTTTTCAAGAGATGAAAGAGAAAATTGACAAAACTGTCAAGAGATACTAGCTTTAGATAACAACTCAAAGATATCTTCCAGTCCCAAGTCTGTAGCAAGGTTCATTGGTGTTACAGTGGCAGGGATTCCCATCTTAACAGATGTGTCACATCCAGCTTCTAACATTGCTGCTACCATATCAGTACCTCCTGGACAAAGAGACTTAGAGGTACTGCCTACTCTTTAGTTAAATGAGAAAGAATATTATGATCATTACAGTTTAACAGAACATAGAAATAACTTCTGAGTTTCCAAACAGCAGTCGCCTTTAATTTCTACTTCTAATTCCCTACTGACACCCCTAAAGGGACTTATGCGGGGGTTAGCCATAGCCAGATAGGTTTATATTTCAGAAACAGCACTCTGCGGGGACAGCAATGCAAAAGTAAAACTTTTGGCACCAAAAATTGAGTAGATGCTCTGGTAAGCTTCCACACTGCAGCAACACTCTTAAGGAAAAAGAGAAGAGATGCATGTAGTAAAGCCCTTAGACACCCCTGTTCCAGTACTAAATAATTTATTCCTTTTTTGATTCACGAGTATGTACAAAGGGTATGTTTTAACCACTGTTAACTTTAAAACGACCGACAACCCAGCAGGAGACCAGTAGTATCGATACAATGTCGTTTCGATACTTTCCTCAAGTCTATGAGAAATGATCAGTTGGTTTGTAAACGCATCAATTGAATTCACGCAAGACCGATGCTGAATAAGTGGCGCACACGTGCCTCGGAAAATCTTTACAACCGCCTCCCAACATTTACACAGCAGTTTAATACTCAAAAAGAGAAGATAATTCAAAGTAAAATTATGACATTGCTTGCCTTAAAACCAACGACAAAAATGTATTTACAGGCACGAAAGAGAAGAATTTATTTTCAGTTACAACAAAATGCAATGTTTTGCTTTTCTTGCTTCAAAACAAGAAAAAACTTTTGCTTTTCTTAAATGCTATCTTGATTTGATATTAACTGAGTAAAAAACCTAAAAGGAATAAATGAGGCACGCTATTTACTGTGTTCAGATATCTGGTATGACGATAGCTTGCGTGGCAGGCGTTTGAAAGGGATGGGAAAGGGATTTTTAGGCGCGAGAGAAACGCGAGGGCGCGCGTGGTCTCGCACCCTAATTCCCTTCCCCTTCCCTTTCGAACGCCTACCACGCAGGCTAGTTTGTTGTTGGTTCTCTTCCTTGCTCCGAGAGGTTTTTCTCCGGGTACTCCGGTTTTCCTCTCCCCTCAAAAACCAACATTTCCAAATTCCAATTCTACCAGGAATCAGGTAGACGAAGAACCACTTTGTGGATGTGCTACCTGCAAATCGTTGTTTATTCATTTATTTTATTTATTTATATTTAAGGATGAAACCCCTTTATTTTTCGGCTTACGTTGGCCAAATTGAAGTAGCATTTCTCAATCTTCTATGAAAAACAGATTGCAATAGTCGGTCATACTGTGTATAAGAGTCTCCTTTAGGAGTTTGATTCTAATTTTCTGATGTGTATACCCTTCATTTTCGTGTGAGGTTCCGTAAATTCAAAGTGAAAAAAGCGCTCTTTGGTAGTCTTGATGTGCTCAATACCTCAGCAACTTTCTAGGGGCCTGTTCTAGCTCGGTAGCATCTACAGGTCAAACAAGACCCACTTTGCGTTTTCGTTTTCCGCAAACGTGGACGGTAAGGAACCCTACCATACATTTAATTCTACTTTTCCGACCCTTCGTTTTCAGATGAAGTTCCCCTGCTCCCTTTACGGGTCCTCGTGCAATTTCTACGAATAGCGTGACTGTCAAAAATAGAGTGACTGTAGAAATAGCTCGACCATAACGACATTTGCGTGATCTTTATATCGGTCAGGTGACGAATTTAGATCAATTTCGAGCAGTTCCGCTTTGCACAATCAATTTCGCTTCTTCATCCTGCTACCTTACGTTTTATTAAATCGAAGTTCCTTGGATTAATTTTAGGGTAAGGTGAGTAATTTTGCATTGGTTATTCAGCTTAACATACCCAAAGATAAATTCAGGATAATTATTTGGTCGAAGTTTTGTATGATAGGAAGTTTTGTAAGTGCTGATCCACTCGTACGCCATACATTACTTAAAGAATTTGATAGCATCAGCATACATCCATTATCGCCACTGTCTTATGTACCCTTCGTTGCATGGTGTAGAATTTGTGGTGATGAAAAGAGTTTACTTGTTATGACCATTTGGTTCTTTGAAACCGTTATTATTTTAGCGTAAGCATCGGAATTGTCTACATTTGCAAGTACACTTCCTTGTAACTTTCTGCGCGATCGTGGTCGCTATTTCGTTAAAAATACGCTCATTAAAGGGAAAGGTACCACTGATCTCCTAGCCTGAATAATACGCCGATCACCGTGGGTCATTCGTTGTCCAAAATCAAAGCGAATGAGTGTTTCATATTTGAAACAGGAATCAAACATCAAACGAAGGTTCATTTGCAAATAATTTGTGTGCTTTAATGGTGCATCTGTCTCAACAGTTCTCAAACTTTTTTATTCTCTTGTGAGCCCAATCCTTTTGTACAACTGTGAAATTTGGGGTTGTTTTTTTTAAAATCAGTCGGGAATAACTATGACAAATTTGTCTCCAGAATTTTTGATGAACGAATAATACCCGAGAATATGCATAACAAGGTATGCAAAATGGCCTTAGGGGTTCACTCTAAGGCAAGTAACCATGCTCTGAAGGGAGAACTCGGACGTTTTCCTCTCCATCTTATTATTTACACTAGAATTTTTAATTCCTTCTTAAGATTACTTACCTTACAAAATAACCAAATTTTAAATAGCGCCCTTGAGATAACCATTCATGGTTTACTACTGTAAGGCGCCTATTACACTTCACCAAATTAAGTGATTATACTCCAAATCTGCTATATCTTGACTACAGGACAATTCCTCACCTGGTTAGAATGTTTAAAAGAAATTTGTTTACAGAATACCAAGAATATTGGTCGAAAAATTTGAACAAGGATAAATTCGACTCCTCAATTGGAAATAAATTAAGTCTGTATAGTGAAGTGAAAAACGAAGTTAGATTTTAATCTTATCTCATGTTATCTTGATTTAATAACGAACGTTAAGACAACAGTGGCAGTAACCAAAATGCGAATTTCTTGCCACTTGCTACCAATATTGAATCTGGGCGTTACAAGAAGATGCCCAGAGTTGAGAGGCTTTGCCCCCTTTGTAATAAATCCGAAATTGGTGGTGAATTCCACTATTTGTTGAAATGTACTCACTCATCACTTTCTCATATAAGGGGTATCTCCTTGGAGAGCCTATACTCGATAAACAGTAATTTTACGAATATGTCTTGCAAGGCACTATTTTTATATATCATGTCTATGTGCGATGAAAACATCATAAATCTCAGTGCCTCTTATATTGAAAATATTATACACTCGAACTCTAATTAAACTTTCTTACCATACGAGTAGCGTAGAAGCCGTACATAGCCAAGTAATTTTTCTTTTATAATAATATTCAATTGTTCCTTTCTTTCTTACTTAACTTTTATTTTACTTTTTTCATTTGTCATTGTTTTGGTACTGAAATCTTCATGTCGAAGACTGAAAGTCAATAAAGTTATTGTGTTAATGTCTGTCATTGCGGGGATTCATCGCTTTCTGCGCAAAAGTAAAACCTAAAAAGTAAAAAACAGATTGCAATAGTCGGTCATACTGGGTATAAGAGTCTCCTTTAGGAGCTTGATTGTAATTTTCTGATGTGTATACCCTTCATTTTCGTATGAGGTTCCCCCTCCCCTCCCCTTCCCCGATTCTTTGCTGGTCCGTACTTTGTACGAATAGCTTTACTGTCAAATATAGCGTGACTATGAAAACAGCGCCGCAATAATGACACTAGCGTGATGTCTAATGTCAGGAGCCCATGACTAATGATGGGCTCATGAATAATGTGATGGGCCTCTGCTGATGTCTGTGTTATCGGTCACGTGATAAAAATTTTCATTTTCTGCAGTTCCGCTTCTTCGTAAAACTTCCTCCTGTGCTTGTTTACAGTTATTAAATCAGATTTCCTTGGATTCTTTTGGGCACGGTGAGTAATTTTACGTTGGTCTTTGAGCTTATTCATGCTCACAGATTAACTCAGGCCATTTTTTTTGTCGTCCTTTTGTATAATAGGAAGCTTTGTATGTGCTGATATTAAGACCCACTCATTCGCCATACACTATTTAAGGAATTTTGATAGCCTCGGCACTGTTCGGTGCATGGTATAGAACTGGGGTGACCACAGGGGTTTATTGGTCATGACTTTCTTCAAAGCTGTTAATAATTTTCGCGTAAACATGCGAATCATACGACAATTGCGTGTACATTTCCTTGTACGCCTACGCAGGCCTACGAGATTATCAAAGGCTGGATTTATATCATGACAGCTAACGGTCTCTCTTTCGTTAAAAACGCGTTCACCAAAGGGGTCGTTATTATCCATTGAGCCTGAATCCGAAACAAGGCAGTGGGTCATTCGTTGTCCACGATTAAAACTAACACTTGTTTTATATTTGGAATAGGAACCAAAGGAATGTTCATTTAAAATTATTTATGCAATCATTTACGTCTACTGATTCATAGCTTGACGCGCCATACACTCTTCTTTTTATAAGCGGAATGTTGTTTTTCTGGCCCAGGCTGAATATTCTTATCATTCTGCCGATTTTAGGTTGAAAATATTCTTGCATTATTCTTAAATAGTAGCCTGTCACTTTTCCGTTTTAGAATGTGTTGGGATATTAATTGATTTTAATGGCAATGGAACTTTGTTTTTCTTTTTAGTGGCTAGTTTGCGGTTAAGAGAAATAAATAACTCCACGGTTGAGCTAAAAACATACAATTGTATTGTATTGACAGATTTTCAACACACAAAATTACTACATCCTTTTTAGCCTTGGGGTTATTCTTATCATATTCTTAAGATTTTGCAAATTTCAGTCTCGATATTCCTATAAAATACAGTCAAACCCTATTAATCAGCAGACACTGAGGGGGCCATAGAAAAGGTCCGTATTAAGCGGGTTGAATGTAGAGAAAATTTCAGGGCTTTGTTTCCTCAGGGACAAAGCAAAGCGTCCGTAATAACGAAGTGTCCGTATTAAGCGGGTGTCTGTAAAGCGAGGTTTGACTGTATATTCTAATAGGAAAAAAGAGGGTAGTAAAACCCTATCAGTCCTAACAGTGAGTGACCAACTTGAAAGTTTCCAAAAACAACCAAATTTCTGCCAAAGAGGTTTCATTTGAATGGTAATGAAAGGGCAGAAATGTCACTAGTTTAATTATGTGAGAGGGTAAGAAAATGTGAAAGGGCATTATTACTTGCCCGCAAACGCATATCTAATTTCCGGTCCTCGCTTCTCTCGCTATACGTTTTGACCGGGACGACCGACCGGAGATGCGTCCGTGTTCACGTTTGCATTTTAAAGCTGACTCCTCCCTAGTCGTCTCTTAGCATTTGTAAGCGGTCACGGGAAGCTAAGGCCGAGTCATACAACGTTTCGTCCACAGTTATACAAATTAAAAAGACTGGTGATCTCACTATTACTCACAAGGAGTAAAAGGGTTAAGAAGCCTGAATTTATGTCTAAAATTCAGGCTAGGGTTAAAGTGCCAAAAGAAATTTTCGTGTATTCTGTTTTGATTAAGAATCAACAATTTCATCGACGAACACAGAACGAAAAAATTAATGAACTTTTGTGTAAAGCAATTTGTTCTCTTTTGTGCTCTGTTTGTTATCTCCTCTCCCCGTGCTTATCCTTTACCTCTAGAATATCTGTTTCCCTCAGTTTCTCATTTAAACGAAGCGCTGGTCAAAACGGCCAAGAACACCCAAAGTTATTATTGTACGACATTGACTTTATTTTAGTCATCATTATTTGGTTTGAAAATTGGAAACATTGATATCGAATGATACTATACTTATCTTTAATGATCTAATAAACGGCTCCTCTCAAATAAACTTCTCTTCTCTCTAGTGAAGATCCCCCCTCACGTTGTTATATTTGTATTCAGTGTGAACGCCCCGACTAAGACGTGCCTCCTAATCACAATTATTTCAGAATACTAGAATAAAGTGACGTAGCTAGAGGAAAATCGTTCAATTACAGGTGTAACTGGTACTCAGTTTCTTGCTTGATTAACAAGGGTTTACACATTGCATTTTGTTCCGTAAATTCAAAGTGAAAAAAGCGCTCTTTGGTATTCTTGATGGGCTCAATACCTCAGCAACTTTCTAGGGGCCTGTTCTAGCTCGGTATCTAGGTCACAAACAAGACCCACTTCGCGTTTTCGTTTTCCGCAAACGTGGACGGTAAGGAATTCGCTTTCGAAGTATATTAGTTTGTTAAAGGTGGTACCATACATTTAATTCTACTTTTCCGACCCTTCGTTTTCAGATGAGGTTCCCCTGCTCCCTTTACGGGTCCTCATGCAATTTCTACGAATAGCGTGACTGTCAAAAATAGAGTGACTGTAGAAATAGCTCGACCATAACGACATTTGCGTGATCTTTATATCGGTTTAGATCAATTTCGAGCAGTTCCACTTTGGACAATCAATTTCGCTTCTTCATCCAGCTACCTCATGTTTTATTAAATCGAAGTTCCTTGAATTAATTTTGGGTAAGGTGAGTATTAGCATTGGTTATTCAGCTTAACATACCCAAAGATAAATTCAGGATAATTATTTGGTCGAAGTTTTGTATAATAGGAAGTTTTGTACGTGCTGATCCACTCGTACGCCATACACTGCTTAAAGAATTTGATTGCCTCGGCATACATAATTATCGCCACTGTCTTAAGTACCGTTCGGTGCATGGTGTAGAATTTGTGGTGATGAAAAGAGTTTACTTATTATAACCATTTGGTTCTTCGAAACCATTATTATTTTAGCGTAAGCATCGGAATTGTCTACATTTGCAAGTACACTTCCTTGTAGGTTTCTGCGCGATCATGGTCTCTATTTCGTTAAAAATACGCTCATTAAAGGGGTTGGTACCACTGATCTCCTAACCTGAATAATACACCAATCACGGTGGGTTTGTTGTCCAAAATCAAAACGAATGAGCGCTTCATATTTGAAACAGAAATCAAACACCAAACGAATGTTCATTTGCAAATGATTTGTGTGCTTTAATGTCTGGGTCATCAGTTCATCGCTTTCTGCGCAAAAGTAAAACCTTATCAATCCTAACAGTGCACTGTTCATCCAAACGAAGCACTGTTTGAAAAGGCCGAGAAGTCTTTAAAATTTGTGCACTGATCAAGATAAAGTAAATCGTTATTAATGTGTTTAAAAAAGGAGACACTGACCTCGAATGAAATACATGATCTAGGAGAAGCCCCTTTTCAAATACAAATAAAGGCCAGGGCCCGGTTGCATAAAACGCCCGTAACAAGTACGGGTATACGTACGTGCACTCGTAACTTAAGTGAGTTGCATTAAATGTCCACTTAGGGAATTCACTTAAGTGGTTGCACTTACGATTTTCGTAAGTGTTCACGTAAGTGTCGGTTATGCAACAGAAATTACGGGTGTTGCATAAAACTTTTTTTACGGGAAAAATAGCACGTAAATTTACGGGACCTATGTATGTCCGTATCGTTACTGTTTTTACTAAAGTTAACGAGATCTTTTACTGAGAAGTGAAAAAAAGTAGTTTTTCTTCACATCATTCGTTCTAATGCGCCTTGTTAACCTCTGATATACACTTTAAAGCCGACGTTGTGAAAAAAGAAGAATTATCATTTTCAGTAGACATTGAAGAAAAATAACGATTGCATGCAAATTTCTTCTTTTTTTGAGAGGTTTAAAATTGATCGAAACTAATTAAAACTTTCTTTACACTCACCGATGGTTAGCTTAAAAAAAAGAGTGAGTCATTAATAAAGTATTATATCAAAGTTACGTGTGCCTTTAAATGAGCCCGTAAGTTACCACGTGAAAGAGTAACTTACGAGAGTGCTAAGTGCGTTTCATTCAACACCCGTAAGTGTACCCATAACGGATTCGTAAGTGACCTACTTACGGGCTCACTTAAAGGCACACATAACTTTGATATAGTACTTCATTATTCTCTTTGGGTGGCCCTGGCTTTATCTACCAGCGCAGAACTATGGCTACTTACTTAGCATCCCGTATTAAACTTAGTTTATCATTAGTTACTTACTTTTCATAATCATTTATGGAATAACTGTGTTACATAATCAGCGGTGATTCTTGCCATTTTCAAAATGATAAGTAAATAATCTTTGCTTTGGCCTGGCGAGAAAATAAGCTAATAGGCAATATCTCTTACTAGGATTATAAGTTGGTGATGGAATACTCGCAAGAGCAACTGAACTACTTCAGACTCTGCTACATAGCATTTGATTTGATTCCAGTGGAACTGCGGCACATTTTCAAAACCGAATGGGATTTCCTTTATAAAGCAACGTTAACTGGAGAATGGAAAGACACGGCACAAAATGGTCATGATTTCTACAACAAAGAATCTAAAGCAAGTCACAAGAAAAACGCCCGATATCTGGCAATAATCCACAATGGTGACACGGCAGAGTGGGACTGTACCTGTTTGTTTTTTGCCATCCTGTACTCGGACAGCATTGGTAAAACCTTAAGCCCAGCTGTCCGTAAAGAGGTCGATAATATTCGTCAGGTGCGAAACGAGATCGCTCATATCACCGAGGCTAAGTTGACAGATGCCGACTTCCAAACTTCTGTAGACAGACTGTTAAACGCTTTTACATCCCTTGGTCTGGCTATAACTGAGATTCAAGAAATAAAGAACCAGACGACCTTTCCGACGAAGGAAGTAGAAAAAATTAAGAAGCAAGTTCGTGATCTCCAAGTCGAGTTAGATCAGACAAAAAGCACTCTTCAAAGTACAGAAGCTGCCCTAGTTTCAGTAAAAGAAGAAAACAAATGTCTCACACAGGAAGTAGGTGCGAAACTTCAACCATTTTGCATTCTCGCATCGCGCCCACCACATGATATCATCAGCCGCTCGCATGACATTGAAAGAATCACTAACAAAATGAAGGAACTTAACAATGGCTCTAGCGGAACAGTTAGTACAGTTTATTTGTCAGGGAATCCAGGATGTGGCAAGAGCCAACTTGCCCGGGAAATTGGACGACAGTTCTTTTCTGAACAAAACGGTGATATTATCTTTGCTGCGACACTGAACACAGAAAGCATTGAGACACTAGTTGACTCTTACCTCACCCTTGGAAGACACCTAGAGATAACAGAATACGCGTTGAAAGGCTTAGAATCGTTAAAAGAAGAGAAACCTCATGAAGCAATTAAACAGCTCCATCGCTTGATTTTGCCGAAGACCAGCAAGTTTACCAAATGGTTGATAATAGCAGACAATGTGATTGACTTACGCTTAGTCCGCGACTTGCTTCCTCAAACTGGCAGTAAGGAATGGGGCCATGGGCAAGTGCTGATTACCACTCAAGATAGTGGTACAGTTCCTCAAAACGCTCCTCACACGCATCATGAATCGTTAAGCAAAGGAATGAGGCGAAACGAGGCAGTGGAATTGCTGGAAAAAGTATCGCAAATTTCAGAGCGAGTACAAGCAGAAAAGGTCGCTGAACTACTCGATTTTCAGCCACTGGCCTTAGCTGCCGCTGCTTATTACGTGCAAACTCTTGTGACCAGTGGGTCTTCAAATTATGATTGGAAAGCATACCTTCAAGACGTATCAACATACAGTCAACGTAAAGAGGCGGAAACTGTCCTTGCTAATGAGAGTTCAGCCTACGCTAAAACAACAATGGCCGCAGTAGAAATGGCTATCCGAAGAGCTGTTGAAACAGACGAGGTTCTTCGTCATACATTCTCTTTTCTTTCGCTCTGCGCTAACGACGACCTACCACTCGAAACTGTTTTAAAGTTCGTCAAAGCCCAAGTAAAAGACCAACTAGAGGTTTTAATGAGGGCAAAGATTGTTAGGTCCTCTTTAAGTCTTGTTCATTCCGAAGAAGGGGGTGAACGAACTTATTTACGTTTACATAAAGTGGTGCATGAAGCTTTGAAACGAGGCGAGATAGTAAACCTGAAATCATGTGAGAGTGACCACACCATGGCAGAAGCCTTGAAGATTTTCAAGTCCCAACTCGAAGAAAATAGAAAGAACTATGCGTTTTGTAAAAAACTGAGGCCCCACTGTGAATCTTTACTTAAGCAGATGACGTCAGAGTTTAGTTCGAACCAAAACACTCTTTTAGAAACGTTTACGCCCTTCGTAGATTTGGATACAGTTATTGATTGGCTACATACTCTCACAAGTGTCTGTCTAGAAAGCTCCTACTTAGTCTTTGCGAAAAATGTGGTCGACCTAGCTTACAACCTACTAGAGAACGAAGACAACACTCCTACGGGTGTGTTAATTCGTAAAGGAAGGATTTTTAGCATAAGTGGCGTGGTGTACCGCCGCCTTGGGGAATACAATCGAGCCAACGAACTTCACGAAAAAGCTCTGATGATTCGCAAAAGGATTTTTGGAGAAGATCATGCCGATGTAGCATCAAGTTATAACAACTTGGCAACAGTGTTTAACCACCTGGGAGAAAGCGATCAAGCCAAACACCTCCACGAAAAAGCACTGATGATTCGCAAAAAGATTCTTGGTGAAGATCATGCCGATGTAGGAGAGAGTTATAACAACTTGGCAGCAGTGTACCACCGCCTGGGAGAATACAATCAAGCCAAAGAACTTTACGAAAAGGCAGTGTCGATTAGGAAACGAATTTTCGGTGAAGATGATCTGAAGGTAGCAATAAGTTATAGCAACTTGGCAGCAGTGTACTACGGCCTGGGAGAATACAATCAAGCCAAAGAACTTTACGAAAAAGCACTGATGATTCGCACAAGGATTTTTGGTGAAGATCATGCAGATGTAGGAGAGAGTTATAACAACTTGGCATTAGTATACGACAGCCTGAAAGAATACAATCAAGCCAAAGAACTTTACGAAAAGGCACTGATGATTCGCAAAAGGATTTTTGGTGAAGATCATGCCGTTGTAGCATCAAGTTATAACAACTTGGCAGCAGTGTACGACAGCCTGAAAGAATACAATCAAGTCAAGAAACATTACGAAAAGGCACTGATGATTCGCAAAAGGATTTTTGGTGAAGATCATGCCGATGTAGCATCAAGTTATAACAACTTGGCAGCAGTGTTTAACCGCCTGGGAGAAAGCAATCAAGCCAAACACCTCCACGAAAAAGCACTGATGATTCGCAAAAAGATTCTTGGTGAAGATCATGCCGATGTAGGAGAGAGTTATAACAACTTGGCAGCAGTGTACCACCGCCTGGGAGAATACAATCAAGCCAAAGAACTTTACGAAAAGGCAGTGTCGATTAGGAAACGAATTTTCGGTGAAGATGATCTGAAGGTAGCAATAAGTTACAGCAACTTGGCAGCAGTGTACTACGACCTGGGAGAATACAATCAAGCCAAAGAACTTTACGAAAAAGCACTGATGATTCGCACATTGATTTTTGGTGAAGATCATGCCGATGTAGGAGAGAGTTATAACAACTTGGCATTAGTATACGACAGCCTGAAAGAATACAATCAAGCCAAAGAACTTTACGAAAAGGCACTGATGATTCGCAAAAGGATTTTTGGTGAAGATCATGCCGTTGTAGCATCAAGTTATAACAACTTGGCAGCAGTGTACGACAGCCTGAAAGAATACAATCAAGTCAAGAAACATTACGAAAAGACACTGATGATTCGCAAAAGGATTTTTGGTGAAGATCATGCCGATGTAGGAGAGAGTTATAACAACTTGGCAGCAGTGTTTAACCGCCTGGGAGAATACAATCAAGCCAAAGAACTTTACGAAAAAGCTCTGATGATTCGCAAAAGGATTTTTGGAGAAGATCATGCCGATGTAGCATCAAGTTATAACAAATTGGCAGTAGTGTTTAACCGCCTGGGAGAAAGCAATCAAGCCAAACACCTCCACGAAAAAGCACTGATGATTCGCAAAAAGATTCTTGGTGAAGATCATGCCGATGTAGGAGAGAGTTATAACAACTTGGCAACAGTGTACCACCGCCTGGGAGAATACAATCAAGCCAAAGAACTTTACGAAAAGGCAGTGTCGATTAGGAAACGAATTTTCGGTGAAGATGATCTGAAGGTAGCAATAAGTTACAGCAACTTGGCAGCAGTGTACTACGGCCTGGGAGAATACAATCAAGCCAAAGAACTTTACGAAAAAGCACTGATGATTCGCACATTGATTTTTGGTGAAGATCATGCAGATGTAGGAGAGAGTTATAACAACTTGGCATTAGTATACGACAGCCTGAAGGAATACAATCAAGCCAAAGAACTTTACGAAAAGGCACTGATGATTCGCAAAAGGATTTTTGGTGAAGATCATGTGTACGTAGAAGTAGTTCGTAGTCAGTTGGCATTAGTAAACAAACACCTTGGAAGCAGTCGAGCTAATTATCGGCACGCGAAAGCAATTTGTTTGATCCTATGAATTGTCTTATTTGACAATACTAGCCAGGATAGCAGTCGCTTCTGTTTTTTTTGTTCTACAAGTCTATGTATATATAATTGAGTACGCGTGCATGAAAAGATGCAGCATTGCAGGGGAAGTAAATCGCCATCCAGGTATATTTCTGCAGGGGGACCCAACGAGAAAATAGTTCAAAACCACTTAAACATAGTATTGTTAAACTTATTTTAGTATTTAAACAGTACATAAAGGCATATTTTTATCCCCTAAAAATTTTTCATCTGTTCGGATTTCCCAGCTGAAAGTCTAGTGATCCGAAAATTAAAGGGATCAAAACTTACCTTTTCGAAAATTTCAGCCAGAAAAAAGGGTCCCGAAAATTCTAGGTGACGTTTTAACGGTAAAAATCCGTTAAAAATGGGCAATTATAGTAGTTTTTAGATGTTCGAAAATCTTAGGAGAGGCAGGCAAGCAAGGAATTTTACAACAAATGTTCCAAAATTCTAGATGTCAAATCGTCATCCGAACAGATATTTTCCGAAAATTGTCGTTGGGTGCCCCTGTTTCTGTACAATAATGGACTTCATATAATAGTGCATACCATAACTGACTTTAAAACGATATCGGAAGGGGATAAAGAAGGTGATAATCGTTTCATTTCCAAAGAGTTGTTACAAATTAGTTCATTTACATGATGTGGTTAACTAGTAATAGTTGACTCTACAGCTGCCCCCGCTCTGTATGTTGTCAATAGACTAAAAAGTATTCTTGGGCCCCGTCCACACGTAACAGTTATGGAAGAATAATCGCGAGAAAATTTCTTCATGAGCCGAGGATCGGCTTATAAATTAGCCAACGAACTGAAAGTGAATCAGGATACGTGTGGACGGACAAATTTGATTTGAATACGCTACGTGTGGACATGGAAATTTTGGAATCCGCAAAGAAAACTTGCGGATTCAAAAATATCCGGATACGTGTGGAAGGAGCCTTGGTCGTTGTGTAGCTCTTTGAAATATACCGATTCATAATGAAGATTTCACACATATTCCATACACAGGGTTGCGACTCATCAGAACGTTAAAGATTCCCTGACTTTTCACTGACCTTTCAAATGTTTTCACTAACCTTTTATTAACGACAAACAATCGATGTTTACATTCGCTTTAGCTTTTTTTGCAGGCCATCGATATTTTTCTCTTCATTTTCAACCATTCATCTTTTTCGTGGAAAGAGGAAGAAGGAATTTGGAAGAAAGCATTCACAACGAAAACCACTGACCACCACTACTACCTGGTTAGCGCAGAGTATTAAACTGATTGCTTTGCTTACTTTGCAGCATACTTTTCATCTTTTCCAAAGACAATTCATTTCAAAATCTGGAAGAAAACTTATGAACTATAAACTGGAAAACAGAATTCCCTGACTTTTCACTGACTTTGACAAATTTTCGTTTTTCCCTGACCGTGGCAACTTTGTATACAATAGGTGAGATAAAAACAGGAAACGCAAGGTTCCATGCGCTGATTCTGTTCGATTTACACAGCTTTGATCGAAACATTCTCAGTTTCGAGAATATTTTATTCTAAACCATAAGAAAAGATTTAATTAGAAGTTGGAATTTTTCGCTGTTTCTCTTACACTTTTTACACACAGTACGTTTTCGACATTTTATTAGCCGGAAAGTAAGCCTTGGAAATTAAAAGGTTTGATCAATTCACTCTCGCGCTTTCTAGGATATATTTTTTTAAACTAATATTACAATACTTAAAAGAAAAAACTTTATAGAAGGACATCTGTGATCCTGGTTTACGGCAGCACAGAATTTCATTGTCGTCGAATTTTTGTAATCATCCATCGTTCTGCCAGTGACAGATTCACTCGTCTTGCTTCTTTGTGGACTGTTTTATTGACTTCCAGAGAGACTGCAAATTGTTTCCAGTCAGAGATTTGTGAATGATAAACTCGTGTCTGGCAAACTCTTCAACTATTTATATATACACAGTTACACGCACCTTATAATTTCATCCGCGCTTAACGAGTGCCTTTTGGTCCATAAATTTCAAAACAGCTGCTCCACAGAATGTCACTGATAACACGTAACGTAAAAGAGTATCAAAGTACATAAGTGTCACAAAATCAACCCAAGCGGTCACTTCGGGGATTTTCTGTTTTACGTCATCCTATGCGGGCTAGAACAATCGAAACGTCATCATTACCCACCTATTCAGCGCGGCCCCTAATCAAGCAAATCGAGATTTTTTCGGGTATACTGACTGTATATTTTAACTGTAAGTACTTTTCTACATATACGCGCGTCAGCTACTAGGATAGTCTGCTACACAGCCGTTTTTAGGGTGTAGCAGACTACTACTACGATGCCTCCTCGGAATTTCGCCATCTGCGCGAAATCGCTGCGGGGGCAACTATCTGAGGTGATAATCTTTATTGTGGGTTCAAAGACAATTTTATATTATCTTCTTGTGGTAAGTCACCGTCATCTAAACGATGGAGATCTTGAATGACCATTATGCTTTTTGTTTATTAGGGAGACGTAAAGTTAAAAACTTTAAAAGGGTTTTTTCTTGCGACTTCACAAAATCGAGGGGCACTACCTTATTCAGCTTAACCATGCATGTGCTGTCAAATAGGGTATGGGTTTTTGGGGGGCTCGAGTCTTTTAAGAACAGGACATACAATTTTACTACATTCAAAGTTCTTGTAAGTGACCAACTGTGGAATTTATAAAAGTGGTCGACAAAAAATACAGTCGAAACTCCACTAACGGCCACCTTTCTTTTCCCGGCGGACAGTCCATAGTCTCCATACATTGCCCCTTGTTTAAACCTCTATACAAAGGCCATCTCCCTACAACGGTAACGGCCATTTTACCACTTCTCCAGGTACCAAAATAACCTCTCAACAAAGACCAGTTTTTTCAGCTACTGATGAAAAAGTCAAGAACGGTCACGAAACTTGATCCATATGGTAAGTTGATGATTAATCGCGGCAAGTCTTTCAAATCTTTTAAGATTAAATTTGAAAACTTTTTTTGATAAAGTCGTATTTTTTTAAACAGAACCTTTATTTTTTTAGAACATACTTAGAACGCGCGAGAAAGTCACCCTCCACCCCTACCCTACCTCCCCATAATGACTACTTTCTTCTACTATGATCCCCAAGGTGGCTGATGTGGAGGGGTTTAACTGTATGTTGTAAGCGACTATATATGAAATAAACGTTTTGAGAGCAGTTATTAAGGAGAGCTTGTAGCAGAAGGCTTGGCATATCTTGTTAATTACCAGTACGTTCAGGTGAAAGAATTTTAATTAGGGCCTTTTTTTTATTACTTTGTACACTCAATGTTGACAAACCATCGAAAACCATCAATGCCTTAAAATTTGTTCAAGAAGTAAGTCCTTTTATTCAGCAATTGACACTGGTTGGTTGCTTTTGAGAACGTAAAAACAAAAGGAACGACCTGCTAGCTACCAGCTGGTTTGTCAGAAAAGAGGTCAAGGTAACTTACAGGAGTTTTCGCAGAAGAGAGCTTTTCATTACAGAGCTTAAGTCACAGTTCAAACGGGGTTTCTTAAAACTGGTCACAACTACAGCTGTTTGCTAACATGAGTTGTCATGCAGAAGAAGAGCCTTGACTGTATGTATAAGTGTCTTGAACAGTGTGTTTTTCTGGACTGGAAGCCTTGATCAGGGTGTGAATGTTGAAGGGCGTGCAGTCGACATACATAATATCATTTTTTTATTTAATGTGAAGAAATACTTTACTCTTCATGTGAAATGAAGTGAATCAGTGTTCTGAAAAAAGGTCTCTACTCTTAAGTAGGGTATTTTTTGTGTTGTTTTTTGACTTGCTGTAAATAGGGTCAGGGTTTGAAGGTCTCTGTAGTGCACCTCCACCCAAAGAGTAGTGAGGGGGCACTTGCAGTACCATTCTCGCTCCCCCCTCCCCCTCCACCACCACCACTGGAGCCTCACCCCCTTGGAAAAGAGCTCTTTCTGCTAATTTTCACAGGGTGACTGTACACATGTTATGAGAGATAACTGACCATCTTAGCAGTACACAATATTTTTCAAGAGATGAAAGGGGAAATGGACAAAATTGTCAAGAGATACTAGCTTTAGATAACAACTCAGTGATATCTTCCAGCCCTAAGTCTGTAGCAAGGCTCATTGGTGTTACAGTGGCAGGAATTCCCATCTTAACAGATGTGTCACATCCAGCTTCTAATATTGCTGACACCATTTCAGTACTTCCTGGACAAAGAGATATAAAAAGTCACTTATTGAGGTACTGCCTACACTTAAGTTGAATGAGAAAGAATATTATGATCATTGCAGTTTAAGATAACTTGAAAATAACTTCTGAGTTTTCTGAACAGCAGTCGAGACCTATCAAAAGCCTTTGATTTCTACTTCTAATTCCCCACTGACACCCCGAGAGGGACTCATGGGGCTTAGCCATATCAGTTAGGTTTATATTACAGAAACAGCTCTCTGCAAGGATAGCAATATAAGAGTGAAATGTTTGGCAGCAAAAATTCAGTATGATGTCCTAGTAAGCTTCCACCTTACAGCAGCATTCTTAAGGAAAAAAAAGAAGAGATGCAATGTCAAACAATTTATTCCTTCTTTGATTCATGTGTATGCACAAGGTAAATTGGAAGAGAATATTAATTGAAGTCACTTGGGGTTGTATTCTAGGCAGCCCTTCCAGTTGAGCAATTTTGGGTAAACTTCATAACCAGCAAAGAGTGTGTGATGGTGGAAAATGAGGTCGCAATGTTTCAATTTGTTGCATCTCAAAAACAAGGCACTTACCACTCATTATAGCAAGATGGAGTGGTGTGGCACCCTCACACTCAGGGTTCCATGCATCAAGTTTTCCTCCTGCACTGATTAACAGTTTCACTATGCTGACATTTCCAGTATTCACTGCAGCATGAAGGGGTGTATTCCCTGAAGGAGATGTCTCATTGACATCTACTCTAGGCTGTATCTAAATAATAAAAAAAATTGATCTCAAGCCCAGAGCAAGAGTTAAATATTTTGTTCATCCCAAGAGAAAATGAAGACAATGCTTATGTGATTTTTTTCATGGGGGGGGGGGGGGGGGGGGAGAAAAACATGGTGTATTACGGGTATTTCCTCACATACTTGAATGGAGGATGGAGGAAAGGATTTAGAAGCCTGGTCTTTGGCTTTGTTGAATTAATTTGGTAAGTGTCACCTGGTTAGTTTTAAAATATATGCTGTTAGGGTTTTAAGAAAGTGATGAGCATCCTCCATGCATGGATGGTGACCAGAAGACTAGTATACCCATGTCCTTCTCCCCATCTGGGCCAATGTGCTGTGTCCTGCTTTATATTTCACATTTTATCTAGATGAGGTTTATAAGCTTTAAAATTAAAGAGCGATGGCCCGCAGTGCCAAAGGTTAAACTCAGGTCTGTTTGGAGGAAAACGCTCACTGCGGCCTCAGGAGAAACTATGTTGTTTTCTCCTATATCTGACTGGTGACTGGTAGTTAGAATAATTATTAGCAAAATCAAATAAATATACGAGGCACATTTTTTGTGCAGGGCTTGAAATTGCGACTGATATGGTTGCCCATGCAACTAACATTTTCTCCTTGATGACTAAAAACTCTGGTTTAGTCGCCACTTTGGCGACTAGGTTTCCGTATGATTTAGATTTAAATTAAATGAGTAAAGTTAAAACAAACATTTCATCTTATCTTGCTTTGCTTTCATCATAAAAAATATGCCAAATCGCACAAACAAAGCCAGTTTACCACCCAATTTAAACCAACTTCTGTCCGCGATATTTGCAAACAATCAAATCTGATTGATTGTGCCATACTACAGGGCTTCTGATGGGTCGCGAAAAAAAAGGCAAATTTTGTGGGACTTTCTGAGACAGATTTGCGGAAATTTTTGGGGCTAACTTTGCCGAAAAACAATTGGTAAAAAATGACCAATTTCATGGGAATTTTCTGGGCAAATTTCACTTGAAATCAATCGATTTTGCACTGATTTGACGAGCATGTTTAATGTTTTTTAACAGAGATAATCTTTTGCGATTTTAACAACAAAGCGCTCGAGAAATGAGCCAATAGCAAAGCTTTTAATATCATGACTAGTGCCGAGTTTTTCACAACATAATTTACGCCTGGTAGTTTTGAGACCTTCTTTGCTCATTGTGGTGATGAAGTTTCGAGATAAATTTGCAAGTTTACGGCAATTAAACAGCCCCCATAGCCGAGATGAGTTTCAAATATGTTGTATTGACATGTATTTGATAAGATTTCTCGTGAATTTTGAAGCATTTTGCATTTTTTTTGTGAATTTTGTGGGTTTACCTGAATTTCTTGGCTCTGCGACCGCACTAAATAGAAACCTTTAGATTCAAGGATGAGGACAACTACGAGTACAAGATTTGACTTAGAGTTTTTTTCGCGCATTCTCAAAATATAGACTCCCTGGAAAGCTTCATTTACCATTTTTCACTAGAAAAGTTACCACTATTATCTTTAGCAAAGGAGGTTTACGCCCTCTCCTGATCACAAAATGATAAAACTTTTAACATTTGATTTTTTGTTTCCGCCACTTCGACATTCTCGCTAAGACTCATAGTAGAGTGATGACGGCTACCATGTTTTCCCGCCAACATGACACTGGTTCATGCACATTGAGAAAATCTCTCACTCGTTGTCATACTCGTCTTAGAATCTAATGGTCTCTAATATCAGAAGCCCTGATACTATGAGCTGCGTCATTTACATTATATACAAACTGGCAACTAAAAATTTGCATTTGGTGATTATGTTTCTACAGTTGGTCGCCAAAAGGCGACCTCACGATTTTTTTTTTAATTTCGAGCCCCTTTTGTGCCTAGTAATATTGTTCACTGGTCACATAAATTATGTTAGTAAATTACTGATTACCTTCAACAAATGTTGAAGCATTCCCTCATTGCCACTTAGCACAGCTGTGAAAAGCAGACTTTTACCCCCATTATCCTTCAGAGTCTGGTGATTGAGTGAGTAGTTCCTTATTAAATAATCCAGCACATCAGGAAGGTGTTTCTGCACTGCTTGGAATGCAAACTCAGTTGCTATTGCAACAAGGCTTTTGCTGCCAATTGAATTTTCCATTGCTTTTGAGTAGCTGGCTTTTTGAAATGTATTCTTGTAGAACTCTAACGCCCCAGAACATATATTTGCTATTGCAAACGCTCTTGTTGCTAAAATAAGTTGGACAAATTCTTTAGTTGATGTCGAACACCGTACATCTGAGAGCAGGGTACGATAATTTGTTTTCCTACCAGAGCATAGACAGAGGAGAATGTTTAGAAAGTAATCCTTAGTTTCAGAGTTATGAAATTTTTCAGGATATTCCCAAAGGACAGATCCAACAAATCTGCTAACATCATCATGTGAAACAGATTCACCTTTTAAACCAGCACCAAAAGCAAAGTACAGTTCATCCAATAAAATAGAGAATTCCATCTCTAGCAGTTGCCTTTGTTTAGTTCTTGGCATTTCTGAAAGCCAGAAATGTGCAAACTGAATGAAATTGTCATCACAATGGAGCCATGATGTCAGTTGTTTGATTGAATCATTTGCCTTTGTAAGCCAATCTCCTACCACAGTCGAATCCATGTAAAACAATATGTTGTCAAAATTAGGTTTTGAATGTTGAACGTCTTTCTTCCGAGCTGAAATCGAAATCACACGCTCAGACACTCCATCTTGGGGAAGCCTTGCTGGAGAGCTCCTTCCAGATGAAGATGGACTACCGCTTGTTGGGCTGCTAGTAGCACCTATCGGAGGTAATGGAGATCCCCTACCTGAAGAACCAGAGCTCAAAGGAGGACTAACAGGTTTCTTTTTGGAATCTAAGCTCAAAGGAGCCAAGTCTTTGCTTCTCTTTGGAAGAGATGGTTGTGAAACCTCTACAGGAATAACACCAAAATCCTCCTCCGATTCGTTACACAATTCGTCCAGTTCATCGTCATCGCGATAAGATAATCGAGATACATTGATAAGCTCTCGTAAGTCTCTCACACTTCGACTCATGTCTTGCTACTCGACAGATATTTTCATCTTGACAACCAACAACTATTCCGCCATTTTGATTATCAAAGCTCTAAAAGACTTTTGGGAAAGTACCCATGATACCTTTCGCATCTCGGCCTATAAAGCCAACCACGTGCTTCATTTCTTCCTCTCCGCCATTTTGCGTTACAAGTTTGTGGCTCACCGCTGTTCGTGTTGAATAAGTCGGCCAATTTTGAGTATGGTAGGTTAAAAAAGTTAAATGGAGATGACGTTGTTGTTAGTTTACTCAACAGTACACAAAGTAAACGTGTTATTGTAATGTTTGCAATGTTGCAAGCGTTCTTCATGAGTTGAGGGATAGGCAAGTTGAAAAAATAAAGAGATCAGATCGATGATTAATTTGGCTATTGATCTCGACCTTGAGTTTATGTATCAGGAGAACAGGAATATATTTGTGACTTTTTAGATAGTACTGGACTGCAGATGTCACTAAGTAAGATGTGTATCCCTATGGGTCTTACTCAAAGTAGTCTCGTTATGGATTGCTGTAGGCTAGAACAAATCAAATAGCCAGTCTACGGTATGATACTCTGTACCTTCACGTCCTATCCCCCTATAACTATTATAGGGTGACTGGTTGTTTCTCTAACGAGTGGTTTCGCCTATGTCCTGTTCGCTAACGTTGCAAGTCATTTCTTACAGCGAGGGGGCAGAGTTAGGGCTGCAATGATACATTTTCTCGCAATACGGTACATATTTCAATACAGGTGCCATGATACAATGCACAATACGATACATCATCACATACAACTGACAAGTGACGTAATCTTACTAGACTTCTTTGAAATCATTTATTTCCTTCCATAACAAAGCATGGTAATGTATCGGTCAAATCGAAGCTTCAACATGCCCCCCCCCCCCCCCCCCCCCCCGGGCAACCCCCCGGGCATTTGACTTTTTTGAAAATTGTTGTTCAAATTCCCCCCTACCCGGGCCAAAATGCCGTTCAAATGCCCCACACTAGGGTCCATTCAGGTGATCAAATGCCCCCACCCCGGGGACATTTCACAGGCACAAAAATGACGGAAGGACGACGGAAACGCCTTCAGTTGTCGAACAAAATCTTTATGAATATAACAAAAACTGTGCAACACTGTTAGCGTATTTACTACGAACAAAAGTCTCGTGCAAAGCGGCGGAAATCGCTGCTACAAGGTTACTGAATGCTCAGCTTTTCTTCGTCATGCAACATACAAAGTGTTCTATAAAAAAAGATCCCACCTATTGAGATTACTACATCATGACCATTTCACTGACATGCATCATCGCTCACCTTATTAATTAACATACTTGCAGTAGGCCAAAGTAGTTGACCGTTTTATTTTATTTTATTTTATTTTATTTTATGTTGTTGTATTGAATCGCCGGTATAGGTATTGTATTTCATTGTAAACACAACAATAAAATACATTCATACATCCAAAGCCTGAATCCAATATTAAAAATTTTAAAATTTAAATACTTCAAATACGGCACAAAGCTTGTTTAGGCCCTTTCCTCGTAACCAATTGGCCACAAAGGCACAATCTTTTCCACGAAAATCCTCTAACACCGTGTCCCCCATGATAGCTCGCCACGCCAAATATTTTACATGAAATCGAGGGTGGAGTTCAAATTCCCCACCCCTAAAGCATGGGGATCAAATTCCCCACCCCCTGGAAGACTCTGATAATCAAATTCCCTCCTCCCCGGGACAGCAAAGGTGTCAAATGCCCGGGGTATGCCCGGGGGGGGCATGTTGAAGCTTCGATTTGACCGATACATAATTGAATAACAGAGCACAATGATGTCGTTGGACATGAAAACTGATATTGGTTGTTGAGCCAGTGTATTGTAGATCTGAGAAACAGTGGAGACAGATTACAGTTTCTTTTACCGTGTTTCTCACGCCTTTGTTATCAACAAATACCTTGAATCCAAAGTCTTTCAACACCTTCCATTTAATTGAGGATGGTGCCAGTTCGAATTCAGCTTTTTCACCAACACAGGAAGACATTTTCCGATGAGCAGTTTCCCCATGGGTGTGTAGACTGTGTCAGCTGACAACTAAATTGAAGTATGCAATGTGCCGCCATGTTGAAAAATACATGTCAGATTTGAAGAGTGTGAAGCTTTACGAAAAAAAGATGGAACTTTCTTGTCTCTAGGTTTAATAAATAGCTATAACGGGGCTTGGATTTGCATAAGAAGTCATTCAATACAGTTATTTTTGAATGTTGATCAAGAATCATATGGTAATATCATAATATCGCAATATGTTGTTCAAATATCTATATTCGTATCGTGGCAAGAAATATCGCAGTTCACTAGTGCACCAGTGTATCGTTGCAGCCCTAGACAGAGTAGAGGGTGAGAGAGAAGGAACGCTGTTCCCTGCTATCTCCCTCTTCCTCTCACTCTTCTTATTTTTTTCCTGCTCTCTGACTTTGCACCACACTACACTATCTGAATACCTGAAGTTAAGTGTAATGCATATTTTCAAGGCACACCTCAAGGAAAAAGGTGCAGTACCTGAAGAAGAGGCTCAGATCCACAGGATCCGCATCACTCTTACAAGCCGCAATGTCAAGAGCTTAGAGAAAGGTAACAGATAACTGAAGTCATCAACATCGTGGATTAGTTTAGTAAATTTGCATTGGATCATTTGAACCCAAATTAAATGATGGGGAAATGTGTCTCTTTTACAATTCAAATCTGTCAGTTTGTGGTATGGGAGGGTCCCTGTTTGAGGTTTACCATTAGATAATAGAGAGTTTTAGATCGGAGTTTACCGCGAACCTCTAACCGCAGTTTGCGGTTACCCGTTTGCGGTTCGACGTTCAAACATAATTCGATTTAGATTGGCGGAGGATTAAAGAAGTGGATTCTGGTTTAATTTTCCATTTAGAAAGAGAAGAAATATCAATCAGTGAAAATAAAAGAAATTTACGGTAAGACTGGGTTACTAGCGGCAAAGAGCTGTATATACTTACATTAGTTCTTCTTGCACTGAATTTACGGCCGCCATTTTGAATCAGCAGCCATGAATGGCACTTGTTTCCAAGATCCACTAGGATTTATCAAATTTAGCATTTCGCCCGAATTTGTGCCTCTGTTAATGGATAAAGACTTGCTCCACAAGATTTTTGTATCATTACGTGAGATAAAACAAGAATTATACGCTAAAAGCTTTTAGTTAAATGACCTACGTGAAAACCTACCTCTCCAGGTTGAAAACGCACGTTATAAACCTCAAACGTGACGCGAAAGACTTGTCACGTGACCTCCAGCGGTTAGAGGTTCGCGGTAAACTCGGATCTAAAACTCTCTAATGAGTGTTCATAATAAGGTAGACAATTATTGTACTGTAGAAAACAGGAAGAAGTCTCATGGCCTTCTCAATGATGTTGATAATCAAATAGCAGGGTGTGAGTCACCAGCACCACAGAGTATCCACCAGAGATCTGGCATTGCAGGGCATTATTGGGAGTCCTTTCTCTGCACATTGCAAGCAAGAATATTATGCAAGTCTCTCTTCCTCAAATTTGCGCCCTGATATACCTACAAGTTAGCTAAATCCAGCAAAGAAAAGGTGTTTGATTTTATCTTATTCTGTGTTATTACATAGTATGTGCGGATCTGATCCGTGGAGCAAAGGAAAAGAAACTGAAAGTTAAGGGACCTGTGCGTATGCCAACCAAGTATCTGAAGATTACCACCCGTAAGACACCCTGTGGTGAAGGGTCCAAAACTTGGGACAGGTTTGAGATGAGGATTCACAAGAGGTTGATAGATCTTCACAGTCCCTCTGAGATTGTCAAGCAGATTGTATCCTTTGAATGCTATCATTCGTTATGCTGCAAACAGAGTTGTTAATTAATGAGAAAAATAACCCTGGAATTGATTGTTTACTTACACCCAGGTAAAGCAACATTTCAGCAACACCTTCCGTGAGAAGTGTGTAACCGGAGCTTATTGCTGCCTGCACAGGGCAGCTACCCTTTTCTGACATAAGATCTTGACTTAGCGGTTACCTGTTTACATGTTTGGAAGTTTGTTAGCAGTTCCTTGGCCCCCCACCTAGCACCCAATCAGAAGTGAAAAGAAATGTATGGTGGCCTTAATTTTATATCTGAGTGCTACTGAAGAAAGTCTTTAATTCCATTTGAACACAGCTCTAAAAGTAAATTCAGATAAATCTGTTAATGAGTTTCTTAAAATCTGGGAGCTTGTTCTTTGACATTTATTGTGTTCATGTTTGGGTTTAAAGTAGGAAATGGGTTGCAAGTGCAAAGGAATGTTTTTTTTTATATATACTGTAAAAGTAAGTTACTCATTAACCTGTCATGTAGGTGTAAAGTTTTAGCGAACAATAAAATAATATTTAGCTAGGAATAGTGGGGACTACAATGTTTTTTCACGTATCAGTTGTGGATCGCTGTGGATCACAAACACAGTCACGATGAGACAATTTAAAGCACCCATCCATTGCGACAACCAACAGCAGAATAATTTTCAATAGATAACCTTCCCAATGTAGTTCGCTGCTTTTTCTTGAAGATACCAACTGAATTATAATTTGCCCAAGGAGGGGAATGAAACAGTGAGTTGAACAGTTGTACAGTATTCATCCCACGAGAGCAAGTAAACCCAGCTAATGTGGCTTATAAGTGCCCCAGGATTTTTGTATTTTGTATTTTTTTGTATATTGACCACTTTAAACAAAGATAGACTTGTGAGTTTTTGTCAGTTGTACATTGTATAATGAAACCATACTTTAAAATTGATACATGTTCTTATGTCTCTGTGATGATAACTGCCTCTGGCATGACACCTGTTGTATGATTATATATTTAACCATGCACTACCATCTGAGAGACAACCTGAAAGGATGTATGACAGTGTTTTTTGGGATTAATAGTTAATCACAAAAAACACTGTAATATTGATTGTATAATTGATCGTATCTTAGGGAGTCATATCCAAATCCTATCCCTTTTATGTTTCCTTAACTGTCCCATCATCAGACATCCATCAGTATTGAGCCTGGAGTAGAAGTTGAAGTGACCATTGCTGATGTTTAAAATGGTGCAAGAAAGGATCAACAATCAATAAAACGTTGAGAAAAATTGAATGTTGTTGTTGTGTTAGTTGTCAATGTTTTATGCAATTACGAATACTTGCTTGTTTTTTGTAAAATTGACAACCCTGTTTTATTGTTTCTGATGATAGTCTTTGCATATATGATAGCAAAAAAAACAGGGATGGGGGAATGATTGCAGGGAATTAAATTGGAACAACACAAAGAATAAGTTAGTAATGAAGTTACTGATAAGTGTCTTGGGTTGAAGTTGGTGTCTTTTCCCCATGCTTTTAATTTCCTGTTCCCACAGCTCATTTGCCATCCCCTGTTTTAATAACATTCAACAGCTGTCACAAGTTGTGTTGGCCCCCTGAGTATGAAGTGCATCTTGCTAGGCATGAAGAGCATCCAGTTTGCAAGGATCAAAGTTAGCATGTTGTATTGGGGATAGGTTTGGATGGGGATGACTGATGTTGTTTAGGAATATTTTTCCAGTGCCCTTTAGCATTTGCACATCTATCTGTACTATGCCTTCCCTTGCTCATTCTTGTGAACAAAGCGGCTAACTGGAGGCTTGCAAAGGATAAACCAAGCCTTAGCCTGTGTGGGAGGCACAAAAGGGGGGGGGGGGGGGGCAGAGGGAGAAAAGCTTCCTCCCTTCCTGCCCCTTTCAATGTCTTCTACACAGGCTACCCAAGCTTCCACCTTGTTTCATTGTGTGCTAACCGGAGCAGAATGTGAGACAAATCTGTGTACTGCTTTTGACTACTGGTACAAAGTTTTTATCTTCATCCTCAAACTACCTGAGGCAGCTACCACAAAATGGAAATCTCATTGTTCCAACTAGCTGCCACTGTGTCTCTGAGGATGACAAATCTTCTCGTTACAAAGGAAGTTGCTGGTATTTTAGGCACCATGTCTGCTGTATTTGCTGTATCCAACAACTTGACAGTAATCTTTTCACATTAATCTTTGATATTTCAATGTTCAATACTGGATTGCCATGATTAGTGAAAAGTGGGGAAAAAGCAATTATATGAGGTCGGGAAAAATTAACTGGAAAGTCACTGAGAAGTCAGGAAGGCTGTTGCCACAGCATTCCTGAAATCTGAAATCGTTATCAAAAAAGGTTGTTGTTGACTGATATTGATTTTGCAAATCTGGGAAAAAACACCATATATTGAAAACGTTGAGTGAAGGGAAATGGAAAACACATAACCTTCAAGAAAAAGATGAAAGAAATGTGAAAGTCTGGAAGCCATTTTCAGGTCAGTGGAATGTGGCAATCATGCAATGGTTTATTGTTTGGAATAATTATGAGTGATCAAGTGCTGGATCCAAAGAGCCTGTGTTAAGCTACACCCAGTTTTAGGATCACAGATAGCCTGCATTGTAGGTACAAACAAGCGAAGAGAAGGGGGGAAAATTGCACCATTGAAGAGGGATTCCTTCTCTCCCCAATCCCCTCTTCTTTTCCTCCCCTTTTGAGGCCTGTCACACAGGCTAGGTCACAGACGAGTTGTTTAACTAAAACCTCAACAGTTATTCTCCCCAAACCCAGAGTGTTCAAAAATCATTTCTTAACTCCATTATATGAAAATGAAGGCGGTAATAAAATAGGTTCCATTGAGCAGGTCTGGGAGCCCCAACTAGGCCTTTTTTATTCCACAGCTTTGAAAGCCTTTGATATTTTTGGCCTTGGGATTCAAATTCACGATTTTTTTCTTTGGTAAGATATGTCTCAACAAGAGGTTCTATCATAATCTCTTGATCTCAACTATTTCTTTGGAGTATCCCTCTTTTTAATACTTTAAACTCTTCATAAATCCAGCCCCTGACCATTGTGTTGAACCTATCTTAGCCAGGTGAGCTTCAATTGCTGCAAGGATGAATATACAGGGTGTGTTACTTTGACTGGATATTTCTTATAAGATTTTTTTTTTCAATATCCCCACATTAACGAGATAAAAACTCTATCGTTTCTAAAACAAATTCAGTTATTGTGTGTATTATGCCTCACTAAAGCGCAAGGTGGTTATTCCTCAATCTATATTATGGTTGAACCTGGGAAATTTTTCTCATAACAGGTGGCCCAAGAAAGATACTTGGCTTTTACGGTCTTTTGATAGTAGTAGTTAATCGACAATTTGATTGGCTTTTCTAAAATTATTAACTAGTTGTTACATGTAACTCAGCGGGATTGGAACAGTTCGAATGAAGCTTGTTTTCAAAATGCAAATAGTGGGAGCTTTAAGACAAGTAATTATATCCGTGTTGATCATCTTCCCCTCCATTATTCTTTAGAGGAAAAAATTCAAAGCTTTTACTGTTAAATTTAATGTTTTTTATTTCTTCTCAGTCCTTTTATTTACACCGGAAGTGAACGGTCAGCTGAGCTTTCTACACTTGCTGGCTTATCACGTGACTGGAATTTAACCAATAAACATGAGCCGCGTCCAGGCCGCGTGGACATCCATGTGCATGAGTCGGTAAAAAAGTTTGCTTTTATGGTGACGCTTCGGCTCAAACTTAGATTTATTTACTCTATTATGTGTCAAGACTGATACCCGAACTACGGAAGGATTGTTGGAAGTTAAACTTTCATCTGAATTACTGAAAAGCCAGAAAATTTAAACGTTTTCCACTATATATTCCGACATGGAACTAGCTCACATGCACCCGGCGTCTGATGTGCTGGATCATTTCTCTGTCAGCGAAGCCAAAGGCTTGAGTTTAGAGGAATTATCACTTGCTCAGGAGAAATATGGACCGAACGGTAGGAAAGAAAGTATTCGGTTGTATTAAATGAAACGAGTTTGTACAATTCTGTGATGCGATTAATCGAAATATATGATGGATCTTTAGTATGATTTTATTATCGCCATACATAGTGGTACCTTTTTGTGAGATGGAGAACTTGCAGAAGTCCCTGTTTCAAAATAAGCTTAATTGTATTTTATCGCTAATAGTTTGCTCTCTTTTTTCTTCCCATTCTCTATGCTTTGACAAACAAAGAACTTCCAGCCGAAGAAGGTAAGATCGACATTGTAAAATTGCGAAGTAATAATGTTTGTTTCACGTGGACATTCGATCAATTTCACTTGGAAACGAACATGGAATCAGCTGTCTTCCTGTGGTCTTCTCCTGCTTATTTTGAAATGTTATTTTTTTATTTTAGGCAAACCTCTGTGGAAGCTTGTACTGGAACAATTTGACGATTTACTGATAAAAATACTCCTTGCAGCCGCCGTTATTTCATTTGTAAGTGTCTTTCAAGTGGGAAAGTACATTAGGATTGCTGTTTCAGTTCTTTTTTTGTTGATCATTGATCGGCCTGCATATTTGTTTTTCAGATTTTGGCGTTGTTCGAAGAAGGAGAAGATAGAGTCACAGCATTTGTAGAACCATTCGTAATTCTTGTTATCCTGATCCTAAACGCAATCATTGGCGTTTGGCAAGTGAGTGTAAAAAGACAGTAATTTAATATTTCGATATTTCAGTCAATAGAGTAATGGCTAATAAATTTATTTTTCTGTTGATTTTGTAGGAAAGAAACGCAGAGAGTGCAATCGAGGCGTTGAAGGAATACGAGCCCGAAGTGGCAAAGGTGTTAAGGCAAAACAAATCAGGAATACAAAGAATAAAAGCTAGAGATTTAGTTCCAGGAGATATCGTAGAAGTTGCTGGTAAGCCTTAATATCAAGTCTTGCATTGTTATGCAATGAAGAAGCTTCTTCCATTTGATCTACAGATGTGAAAAGAAAACGCGATTTTTGTTTACATCCGCGCTAAGAAAAGCTGAAACTCATTAGAGGTCTCCGTTTGTAAACATATGCTACATTATACCAGAAAGAGAACCATTGATTCCAAGTTATTTGCTTTTCTTATTTTTAACAGAAATATTTTAATCCTAAGACTATCTCAATTTAAATCTTAGAAAATACTAATTGTTGGGTAGAGAAGCGTTAAATTGATATTAGGTGTTTGTTTGAGTGATTCTTTTCTTAAACCAGCATTAAAAGGCTTTGATGCTTTGTGATACAATATGTGCAGATAATTTGCAGAGCATCAGCTTTTGCTGGTGTATGATAATTTAATTAATCATTCTCCTCAGCAGAAAGGGAAAAAAAGTAACAAAGGTTAAGAATCTACTTATGTAGATATGGCAAGGTTTCCTTGACCTAGGTGATTGTGGACTCCAGGTTGCATGGCTGTTGTAGGCTTTTAGAGTTATTTGAATACAAAATTCCTACGTTGATACACTGTACCATCATCTGTCTTATTTGCAAAACAATTGTTTACTTAAAGTTGCAATGCAGCAGTACCTCAATGTGCTTTTCCCTTGAAAATTAGTGTTAAGAGATTTCTTTCCTGGTTTTTTGGTACTTAAATGGCATGTTGATCAAGATTATTATTTATTGCTTGGTTGGGGTAGTTACTGCTCTCTAGTCTTCAAGGATGCAATTTGTACATAAAGGATTCATTTGAATTTTTTGCTTATCAAGATTTCATAATTTTTCAATTTGCATTTTTTCAGCTTTACAAATCCTTTGTCTCATTGTTTTTTATTCAAACAACAGCTTACTGATCTATATCATGGAGAAACTGCTGTGGCTCAGTAGAGATTTTTTCCAGCTGCACTTGTAATGAAAAGAGCTGTCAAGTTTCACACATTGCGCGAGCCACAAAAGCATTAATCTTGCACTCTCACTTTCTCTCTCGTCGGACTTTCTAATGGCCATTGATTTCATATTAAGAGAATATAGGTGCTCCAGGGTTACTTTTTCTCTGATTTGAAAACAGTATTTTTCAATGTTAATGTTCGCTTAAGTATATTTTTGCATTCTGTTTGTTTTTCTAGTTGGTGATAAAGTTCCAGCTGACATTCGGATAACTTCAATCAAATCGACTACACTTAGGGTGGATCAATCAATTTTAACAGGTAGGGTTGTGAAAACTTGTAGTAACAATTTTTTCTTTGTTAAAACTCTGTCAGATAACTCTCAATGTTGTGTCTATTCATTTTATGGATCCATTATACCCAATCTCCAAAATGTGAACTTGGTTTTTTTATTTGAATTGGTTGACAATGGAAGTGGCTTGGCTGAGCAGTTAAAGTGCTGGACTTGTGATCTGGAGGCCCTGAGTTTAAGTCACACCCTGACTGCTTGCTGGATTTGTTCTTGGTAGTCCCAAGTTCAGATCCTCAGCAATGCTTGTAAAATAGCCAACTGGTTCACCTCCTAGCAGTTGGGATTCTTAACCATGTTATGTTTTACATTACTTGTTTCATTAGCCTTGAAAAGCCCCATAAGAGGAGCAGCTTATAACCTTTGTTCCTGGACAACTAGAAAATCTTAGTTTTTCCACAGAAATCATATGTTGGGCACCCTGGATTTCAGAGGGTCAGAGCACAGGGTTCCCTTTAATTTTTCTTTGGGCACATTCTTGGCATTATTATTATTATCACTATTATTAAGCCTTTACAATACAGTAATAAGGAGAGTCATCCTTGAAAGCACAAGGTTCACTGGAAGATACCCCTGTATTATGGAGGGGGATACCAGTTCTACTTGCTTGTCTGTAACTGAGCTGTGTGTGTGTGAGAAAGTTCTAAGAATATGTTGTTTCCTGTCACTGATGTTGTTCTTTTCTCTTTATAACAGGTGAAAGTGTTAGTGTCATCAAACATACAGAACCTATCCCTGATGCAAAAGCAGTCAATCAGGATAAGATTAATATGCTTTTTTCAGTAAGTTTTGTTTGTCTACCATTGCGGACATGTTCAGTATATTGTATCTGCATATAGCACCCTATTCCTGACTGTCTGACTGTTTCACTGTTCTTCCTTGTTATCAGGGTACAAATATTGCAGCAGGGAAAGCGTCAGGTGTAGTTGTTGGAACAGGTCTTAACACCCAAATCGGTAAGAAGGCAGTGACTGACCTTTAACGTTGTTGTGCTGGGCAATAATAATAATAATAATAATAATAATAATAATAATAATAATAATAATAATAACTTTATTTGATTTACCACAAAATACAAATAACGATAAAACAAGACATTTACACAAAAGCAAATGAAAGTGGTGAGGAAGCCCAAAAAGAAACCATGAGGCTTATAGACATTGGGCTCCCTCAGAGTAAAAATAAAGTTAACAGTAACAGTAAGGCCAGGATCGAAAGTAAAATACAATGAAGGTAGGTATAAATTAACTAATTACATAGACTGAGTTGACAAAATATAAGGTATGGTACATGTAACAATAAGTATAAAAATAATATCAGACATGTGAAGAAATATAACTATTTACTACAAGATTTGTAACTAATAATTCATATATAATTTTTTTTTCAATTTCGTTTTGAATAAGTGGAGAGAATTAGATTCTCTAATATCATTTTCTATAGAGTTATAATAAGTAGGTCCTTGGAAACTGACAGAAAATTTACGAAGGTTTGTTCTACAAAAGGGAAGTTGAAAATCGTTTGCGTGTCTTGTGGCATAGCTATGGACTTGTTTGTTTAAAGAAAAATAATTGTTGAACTTTGAAGGCAAAAGAGAATAGTTAAGAGAAAACATAAGTTTACCCAATTCTAGTTGTCTAATATCGGAAAGTTTTAGTAGCTCTAATATTATCTTAAATGCTTTGTATACTTTATGGTGTTTTAAGTCCACTGGGATGTTTCACTCAACCTTTACTGAAAATTTAGAAGGAAGCATTCCTTTTTTGATCAGCATGTTAATATGGGGAAACTCTTCACACTTTCTTGCATTTGATGGGAAATTTAGCATCCACTTCAGTTGAGATGTAATACTTGTACTTTGGTACTAATTTTGTAGGCAAGATCAGAGATGAAATGGTTGACACTGATGAAGAAAAAACTCCATTACAACAGAAGTTAGATGAGTTTGCACAACAGCTGTCAAAGGTATCATCCTGTACTGTGTAACTGATTTTTTATGTTACTAGTGTTGCTACATTAGGGTCTTTTATACATATACAGGTAGTGTCACTGTACAGTTCTACTGTGCTAAATGAGTGTTCTGTTGGTTATATAATATTGGTCTGTAACACCCTTGTTTTCTCCTTTTTTCTCATCTAATAAAGGTAATCACAGTTATTTGTATTGCAGTATGGGCCATTAATATTGGTCACTTCAATGATCCAGTCCATGGTGGCTCATGGATAAAAGTAAGTTTAATTTAAAATTGCTTGACTCCTAATAAAAAAACATGAATCATGTTGTTCATTCAGTATCCATGCTACAAGGAGTGGGTTAAACAAACATGCAGCCTAGTCATTTTCATAGACCATCTTTAAGACATCTGGATCTTAAATGAACTTGTGTGAGTTGCTGTTTAAAGTATCTGATATAACTTCTCAGATCGCAGTGATTCTTGACAACTTCAAGGCTGAAGTTTCCAAAATGTTTAGTACTAGTTTATTCAGCATGGTGTATTTTGATTAAAGTACTAATAATTATGCACAACTCGTTCAGCATGGTAACAATTTCTAACATGCTTATGGTTACTTTCTCTAGGGAGCAATCTATTATTTCAAGATAGCAGTTGCTCTTGCTGTGGCAGCAATTCCAGAAGGGCTTCCAGCGGTCATAACTACGTGTCTTGCCTTAGGTAAATAGCCTTCATATTAAATGTACTCCAAAGGAAACAATATTGTTATTTCCACTGTTACAAATAAGTTGGTAACTTTGGAAATATTTAAAGTTAGTGGTAGGTAAAGAAACACTATCAAAGAAAATTACAGAAACTGACATATATTGTTTGTGTTAAATAGCTTAGCTAGGACTGGCTAGACTTTTTCTTTCCCAGTATCTACCTAGCGTGAAATGAAAATTTGATCACAGATGTAAGATGAATCTTGGTTTAATAGTATTTCTCACATTATTTTCTGTTTTCTGTTTTAGGTACACATAGAATGGCTAAGAAAAATGCAATTGTTCGTAGCCTTCCTTCAGTGGAAACACTTGGTTGTACGTCAGTAATTTGTTCTGACAAAACTGGAACCCTAACAACCAATCAGATGTCTGTTCACAAGGTGATTTAATTGCTACAATCAGCTTGCATGTTTTTAGTGATTGATTGATTAAGACTTTTGTCTGTTTTGTAGTATCTTATTTGACAACTTAAAAATTTTTGCTGTTGTTATTTCTAGTTCTTCATTTTGAGCGATGTGAGGAGGGATCATGCAACTTTCCATGAATTTGAAGTTGAAGGCACAACGTATACACCATCTGGGGAGATGTAAGTAGTTTGGATCTCTAGATTTGATCTTACTGGCTTTTACCTAGAAAAAGAATGAAGACTGAGTCAAGAATCACTTTGTGATTTTAATTTCAGATCTTTAAATGGAAAGGAAATTGATGCCAAAGACTTTGAGGCACTTCCTGAGTTTGCTACCATCTGTGCTATGTGCAATGACTCAAGTGTAGATTACAATGCAGTAAGTGCTGAACTCATGAAGATGATGATGATGATAATTTAAGACAGAATCCACCAGGAAATTGAGTAATTTTAATCTTCAGTGGACAAAAACCTTGTACCAGAATAATATTTCAAGCATATTGTATTCTTTTATACATTTTTCAAGGGCTAAAGATGTAATTAGTCATCTGTAATAACACCAAAGAAAATTTCTCACGGGAGCTTGAGAAAATGAATGTCAAATTTCACAAAATTACATCTTACACATGAAATTTTCAGAATTTTACCTGTGTTTTCACAATTCTCGTGAAATTTGACATTCATTTTCTCAGATGCCCATGAGAAAGTTTTTTTGGTGTTATTTGCAGAAGACTAATTACATTTTTGGGCCTTAAAAAGTGTAAAAAAGAATGCAATAATCTTTAAAGTATTCTGGTACAAGGTTTTTGTCCACTGAGAATTAAAATTACTCGGTGTCCTGGAGGATTCTGTCTCAATGTCTTAGGTGTAGGAAGTGATTGCTCAATCTTCTGAGCAAAAGGCTCATTGCTGAAAACCCAGGCCAAATTAGATCAAAATAAGCAATAGAGAAGGCAATGCCTTTGCCCTGCAAATAGCTTGACCTTCCTTTCGGCTGTTATGGCCATGTAGAAATGGCAGTCCTGTCTTCTGCAAGGGATGTAAAACAGTGCTGTCAGTATTGTAACTCTTTAAGCAAAATACATTGACAAGTAAATTAACAGTTTTTTCTCTCTGGTAAGATTGTTTAGTTGCGGATCTTATAATTATTTTATGCTATTGTTGGGCACAGGTCACATGTCGCATTGTACTTAGTGTTATTTTATAATGTTGTGGTTAAACTCACTGGAAATGATGTTTTTCCGTGTTTCACCTGAGGTTTTCTCAATGATTACAGCATTTTGTGAACTGATCCAGTGAAGTAATGAGGTTTGGTTTTTCCAGGATCATTTTCATCATGTTAAAATTTAATGTTTATTTTGTTATTGTTTGATTGCAGGGTAGAGATGCTTATGAAAAAGTTGGAGAAGCCACCGAAACAGCACTGACAGTGTTGGTTGAGAAGCTCAATGTCTTTGGTACAAATTTAGCTGGAAAGTCCAAAGCTGAGCTGGCAAATGCCTGTAATGATGTCATCCTGTCTCACTTCAACAAGGTATAGTTTTACTGTACAGTTAAAAGGGTGTTGACTGTTACACAAGAATATCATTGATGTGCACCTTGAGTTGAGTGCAAATATCCAGTGGTGAATGATGAAGATGTGGATTCCCCTTCACTTGTCATAAGTGAAATTTCCACCTGCCAAGCTGACCACTACTGCTGTCTAAGGGTGCTTTCCATTTTTCAGACCTGACTGGCCAGGCCATGGCTGGAGCAGTCATTTTGACAATGAAAGAGGCTTTTCCCATGAGTTTTTGCCAAAAAACTATTTCCTTCCTTTTGATGATAAGTAAAATCCTCATTACTACTGGAATGGTCTGGCCAGTCAGTACTGACAAATGGAAAGCGCCCTACGCAAATGCCCTCTTCTTGTTTTTATCATGAAACAATACTTCTTGACAGCAGCCACTGTCAAAGAGAATTAACTACCTGTTGTTGAGAGGTTGTTAACTGAAGTACTGGTAATAGGTTTTGCTAAATAATATCATTATAATTAAAAGGAATACAAGTAGGGCAAAAAATAGTGCATAATGAGAATATGAGCTATGTCTGATCCCACTTTTATTATAATGGCTGCGATCACATCTGGGCTACTAACTATAATTAAGATGGGGATAACTTAATAATGTGTAATGTGACCGTAGCCAATGTAAACTAGGCTTATGTTGTCTTGTTGTTCATTGGTGATATTAGATGGTTTTACCGAGAAAATTAATAGGATTTCTGGTTTGATGCTTGTCTTTTTGTTTCAAAAGCCACATAGAAATCTACATTTTCTCTAGTGCTTACTCAGATGTCTCCCATTATGTTGTAGGAATTTACGCTTGAGTTTTCACGTGACAGAAAGTCTATGAGTGTGTACTGTACTCCTAGAGTTGATGGACCAAACTCTGTGCATGAAAGGAATCCTAAAATGTTTGTCAAGGTTAGTTGTTCAATTTACTGGTTGCTATTACAAATCTACCTAATCTGTCCTATGCTTAAACTGCTGTAAATTTGCTGAAATTTGATTGTTGGTTAAGTTACAATTGTCCTAAGATATTAACAAGATTTTAATTACAGTAAAACATCTTTTGAGTACCAACTCTTGAAATAATGTACACCTTTATTAAGCAAAATCACAATATTTCAGTTTTAGGTGAATTACTGAGCTTTTTAATTAGCTTGTTGCACTGTTGCAGGCTTATTAAAAAAACTGATTTTTTTCTTGATAAAAGTTAAATGCATTTGTGCATTCAACATGATTCATGTAATGGCTTAATTACAATACGAGTAAGTCATTATAAACCAAAGCTTCTCTTTATGTGGATTTTTAAGCTATGTGTTCAGTTTGATTTCCAAGTCATTTTTTTGTTACCAAGCTCTTGTCACCATGGCCCAGTTGTTCGAACGCCAGTTAGTGCTAAACCAGGGTTAAATTTTAAACCAGATTCATTTTTTTTTTATCAAAAGCACTCTCTTGGATAACTTTCTCTATTCTTTTTAGAGTATCTAATCATCAAATTGTAGGCAAAGAGGATTAAACTAAACTCTCATATATGAGTTCAAATTTCGCACTAACCCTGGGTTACCTTAACCCAGCTTTGAACAAGCCTGCCCATATATGTTTATGTTTATGTGTGATGCAGCGCTGACATGTCTTGTTTATTTTCATGTACATTGCAGGGTGCTCCTGAGAGTATTATTGACAGATGTAACTTTATCAGGGTTGGAAGCAAAAAGCAGCCTCTTACACCAAAAATCAAGCAGCAAATTTTGGAACTGGTTAAACAATATGGAACAGGTGTGTATGCCTCAGTTAAAGCACAAACTCTTGCAGATTCAGTGGAGATAATGTTTGCCATGTTTTACATGAGAGTTTCTTGCAAGATTACGTTACATCCTCCATACTCTGATCCATTGTTGGCTTTATTAAGGGTGTATTCCTTTGGGATTATCCCAATAAGGATCTGTGATCTAAGGTAAATCGGTTTATGGTGCGTCAAAGGAACTGATGAATCCTTGTCCACATGAGATCGATTGGTTCCTTTCATTCAGCATGATTCAATTGATTTTGAATCATTTATCCTCATTCAGATTAACCGAAAGGAATGCAGGGTCCTAAGTCCTGAACAAAGATCTTTGACTGAAAGAACAATAAGTGCTTTAGCAAAGGGAAAGAGCTATACTTTTGTTGGTCAAGGACAAAATGAAGAAGCTTGTGTTGAACTCAAATTAATGGTGCTATTCAGTAAATTGATATGATTTTAATACTTTGACACATCAGTACAATGTATTTACTTGTGATTCAAGGGAGGGACACTCTCCGTTGCCTCGCCTTAGCAACAGTGGATGAACCACTGCCACCAAGCAAAATGGATCTTGAAGCAGCAGACAAGTTTGTGAATTATGAGGTGTGTGTTGAAGTCATCTCCAAGACTGTTATTGATATCCAGTGGTGAATGATGAAAATGTGGATTCCCCTTCACTTGCTATAAGTGACATTCCCATCTATCTGCCAAGCTGACTACCACTGTTATTTATATTCTCATTCATTTTAATCAGTTTGCATTTGAAACTTTGCCTTCAAGTAATAGACAACAATGTCTTTGAAGAGTAAAAAAATAAATTTGAAAAGAAAAAACAGCTGAAACTATTGTCACACTTGGCAAAATGCAGGAAAGGTGTTTTTAAATTACTATTCAGCATTAGCATCCCATGAATTATTGTGTGCCAGATATGTCAATCTTGGCACTTTTGTCTCTTATCTGCCTTTGAATCTCTTGTGAAACAACATTTTCTTGTCTTTTACGTAAATGTAATTTCAAACATTCTCCCTTTACAGAGCAACATGACATTTGTGGGTGTAGCAGGAATGCTGGATCCACCAAGAACAGAGGTGAAAGATTCAATTAAGAAGTGTTGTGATGCAGGAATAAGAGTTATTGTAATCACTGGTGATAACAAGGTATGGAAAGAAACTTAACATTTATGATCAGGCCCCAGTTGTTCAAAAACTGGGTAGTGCTACCCTCTGGATATAATGAATAACACTTGTTTGAATTTCTCTAATATTTATCCTCTTGATAGTGATTTAACCAATGGTTAGCACTATCTGTAGCAATTGAATAATTGTGACCAGAGGGCATTAACAGTGCACTTTCTTGAGTTTACTTATTATTTTATTAGTATATCTTACTATGAATGTATTTATCTGTTTATTTGTTCTTTTGATCAGGCCACTGCAGAAGCTATCTGCAGAAGGATTGGCATTTTTGAAGCAGATGAAGACCCAACAGGTATTGAACTTGCGTTAACCAAGTGCTAATAATTGTCAGCATCAAATTCTCCGAACTCATCACCATGCATTTCCTTAGAGGATTACATGTAGTTGAGAGAATTTTACTAAAGATAAAAGCCTTTTTTCCTATGGTGTTCTTTTTATTAATTCTCATATGTTGTCACTAGATAATTGATGTTGGTCATTATTGAAGCTAAAAGGCTTAACTGTATAAGTTAAGTTCACTTTGGCCATTTTGTTGGCCACATAACGTTAATTGTGTTCAGCCTATGTTTGAAAATTTAGAATAACATTTTGTTGGCATTTTGTTGTTTAGGGTTATCATTCTCAGGCCGTGAATTTGATGAGCTCTCACCAGAGGAACAGAGAGTAGCTAGTTTGAAAGCAAGGTGGGGTAATTGTTCTGGCATTTTAATGAAACTTCTGTTCATCAATAATACATCTTGATAAAATCCCATGAATTGTTTTCAGAAGACGTAGGTTTTTGCATTTTGCAACATACATACTGTATGAACCCAAAATAAATATTGATGTGTTTGCCTTTTTTCAGATTATTTTCTCGAGTAGAGCCATCTCACAAGAGTAAAATTGTTGAATACCTCCAAGCTGAGGGTGAAATCTCAGCTATGACTGGGGATGGAGTTAATGATGCCCCTGCTTTAAAGAAAGCCGAGATTGGTGTGGCCATGGGTTCTGGAACAGCTGTAGCAAAATCTGCTTCTGGTATCCTTTTAAAACGTTAATTTAAGTATCTGTCATCAGCAGAGCTTTCCTCATTTTTGGTTGCATAATATTGCTTGGAGGTAGCAAAAGTCTTGCCTAATGAAGTGCTGTGGTTGTGAAGCTTGTCAAAGTGCTGTGTTAATTCTTTTTTTAGCCTTTTTTGGACCTGTCTGTGCATAGTGTTCAATAGCATTCCTATAATTTTCAACTAAATTACAAATAGAAAAATTGCATTAATTTATTTAGTCACCATTTTTGAACAAGAAAAAAAAAGGATTGTGCTCAGTTAGGGACCAAGTTCCCAACATACATGTAGACTGCAGCACTATTCTTTTCATTGTTGATGTTTTCCAACTTTATAACCACCCTCCTCTTGTAACTATGCCTTAAGGGGTTGCAGTGACTTTTGGAGTACAGCTTGAGACCACTCTAGCAAGCACTTAGTTGATAATCATGGAGTAGGGGGCAAGTCCCAACAGAGTACCCTCCAAAGTTCTGGCTGGTACAGAGTCTAGATCTTATCCATGTGAGACACCTCCCTAACACAGACACCATGTTATTGTATAGGTTGCTTAGTCTTAAGAGTATTGAAATTTCATACAATAATGTTTTATTTCTACATGGCATTTAGGACACCTGAACTGAGGTCATTTGAGTTTTTTCCTTTGGTGTCTTGGGTTTTTCCCTTTGTTTTGAGGAGGTCTCACTGAATTAACTGTTGATGATGATTTACTTTGTTGTTGTTGTTGTTTTACTAGAGCAATATGATGTAAAAGTCAATCCATTCTCGGAGTCCTAATTGTGAACCTTGTCATAAGCATGTTGCTCTGCAGTTTACCAAGTGGTTTTCTCTTGGTCTACTGTCAGTCCTCATGCTAAGCACTGTTTGCATTACTACTGGGAGGAAAATGACAGTCTGATTGCAATTTCCAGGCTTAGCTTTACTCTGTTAAGATGGTGTGAATAGTTAAAATTTCATCCTTAACATATCAACAGAAATGGTGTTAGCAGACGACAACTTTTCAACAATTGTGGCAGCAGTGGAAGAGGGACGGTCAATTTATGACAATACCAAGCAATTTATTCGCTATTTGATTTCCTCAAATATTGGAGAAGTTGTTAGGTTAGTGGAGATGTCATGTGGAGTGTAAGGCTGCCATATCCTTGTCCCGTAGTTCTAAGAACCTCTCTGGTACTTGATGTCATGGGCAATAGTTGTTGAGCAAAAGAGTTGTGCATCTTAAATGAAACAGATATGTGATACAAGTTTATAGAAGTTATTCTGACTACAATGGAGTTCAAAAGTGATGGGACCTTTCCAGTGATTATTAGAACATATAAAGCTGGTAAAATTCCAGAATTTTCCATTCCAAAATGAGTGAAAGTCAGTCCTTTTTTGGAGCACAACATTGCTGGGATGGTTTCTCTAGCGATCATAAATTAAATTCTTTTAACTTTCATTGTGCTTACAGAATGAGGTGTTGTACATGTTGCTGTTGATTTTTATTTTTCTATTGTTTTTTGGTATGATAATATATGCTAATAAATTTTAAATGAAGGAAAAACAAAAATTAACAGAAAAAAAAATTAACAGCAACATACACATTAGACTGAGGCTTTCTTAAATTTATATGTTGTCTTCAGTTTATGGTGATCTTTAGAATCATGCCATTTAGTGATGTTTTTTTAGTTTATTGACTTAAGAAAACTAGGGCTTAGTCTTTTGAGGGGTGCATCTGAGGATCTGTACTGCACGAGACACAGTAAAACATTATTTAACATAATTTATTTTGTTTTTGTAGCATTTTCCTGACTGCAGCCCTTGGAATGCCAGAAGCGCTCATTCCAGTTCAGCTTCTATGGGTAAATTTAATGACAGATGGACCTCCAGCCACTGCGCTCAGCTTCAACCCTCCTGATGTTGATATCATGATGAAGCCACCACGTAAGGCTAAAGAATCTCTCATCAGCGGCTGGCTCTTTTTTAGATACATGGCTATTGGAATTTATGTTGGAGCTGCAACTGTTGCGGCTTCAGCTTGGTGGTTCATGTTTTATGAAAATGGTCCTAAAGTCTCTTATTATCAGCTGGTAAGGGAAAGTTTCTGCTTGATTGTTTCAAGATGGTTTTATCCTTGTTTCCCAACAGTGAAGATGATATAATGTGATCCATTCCTATTTTACAGTGGAACTATCTTTGTGAACATCATTGTTATTACCACTTTGTTGAAGTGCAGACATTTAGCGAAGACAGTACATTGACAGCGGCAATGGTGCTTGCTGATCTAAAAACGACAGATGCCAAGCACACGTTAGCAGTCTTATGTCATGTCATGTTGAATTTGCCAGATATGCCAATTTCCTTAGTTTGTGAAAACCTTGTTAACAAGACCGTCTTGTTAATTCAAGTAGTGTTTATGATGAGGTTTATCTGCATTTCAAAAATGTCTGTTATATTTATATTATTACTGTTTGTTAAGTCACTGTTATATTACATTCAACTGGATTTGTGAATCCATCTAGTGTCCCTTGTTCCAATAGTTGGAGTAGAGTATACATTTACCCTGTCACCTTTATGTGGTTATGGTAAATGGCAGTTAATTAGTTTTCTGTTATTTCCTGTTGTCTAGACACATCATATGCAGTGTACTACAGATCCTACAAACTTTGCTGGTGTCCCTTGCCAAGTGTTTAATGATCTTCATCCTATGACTATGGCCCTGTCAGTACTGGTTACAATCGAAATGTTCAATGCTCTAAACAGGTAAAATACTGCTACTTATTTACTTGAGACACATTTTACCCAAGAAAATTTGTAGAAGTAACTCTCCCTTGAGATTGGCTGACAACTGGAGTTTTGGGGGTGGGGGTGGGGTGGTGGTGGGCTAAGAAGAAAAATGTTACAGAACTAAAGTAGATTAAGAGCACAAAAAAATTATCTTCCAATGTAGGTAAGGTACCCAAAAGAGGAAACACTGTCTTTAACATGCATTTTAGAACTCATTCTTAACCCCTGTCATAAGCTGAGGTCAATGGAGAGTAACATATTCTATGGTGGTGACCTCATATCTTAAAATTCATAGTTCATGCCCCAGCAAAATCTTTTTTAACATTTAGTTCATTATTATTTGGTGTTTTACTTTCAGTTTAAGTGAAAACCAAAGCTTGTTTGTGATGCCACCCTGGCGGAATCCTTCTCTTATTACTGCCATTGCCGCATCATTCATCATGCACTTTGTCATACTCTACTTCAAGATTACTAATGTGAGTACATCATTTAAGTGTACTGGGTGTGTTTTACAATATTAGCCCATTGTTTGTGTCAAGACGTTTTTTGAATGGTTTGTGGATTCTTCTAGGGCTTGATCATTGTTGTAAGTGTTAAAAAGATCCTTAAATTTCTTGTTTGTTTCTCGTCTTGTATTGCCAAAGAAACCTTGCGGCTGCTGACAACAGCAGTTAAGTTTGTTGTCAAACTTTGCACAGTTCTTACGTTCTTCACTTTTAAAAGCCTTGAAAGATCCTGGATATACACATCATACACATCCTCGTAAATTCTCTCCTCTTTTGATGACAAAAATTAATATTTTTGCTTTGCAGACCATTTTCCGCATCACTCCTTTGAACTGGGATGAATGGGTTGCAGTTCTTTATTTCTCCTTCCCTGTTATCATATTGGATGAGGTTCTCAAGTTTGTTTCAAGATGCATAGGTAAATATAGCTCATAATATTTAGTAGCTGGCCTTGTAAAAAGTTTATGCAGACATACTACAGGCTTGGGTAGTATTGGGTTGCGAGTCAAAAGAACGTCAGCGGGGGCTGTTAGACTTTGTGGAGTTTTCATTGAAATCAAACTTGTTCAATAACTAAATGAGCTCGTCTGCTGACAGGGAGGTGCTGGGTTCCGATCCCAGGGGTAGGGGCACCTCTACTGAGGAGAATGTGCTGCCTTTGCTGACATCTAAATATGGTTAGATATTCTAGTCTTCTCGGGTAAGGACGAAAAACCATAGGCCCTGTCTCACAGCCCTTTCACTGTTTTGATTCTTATGGGTTGTAAAGGAACCCACACAGTTGTTCGTGAGGAGTAGAGGATGAAGACTCTAATACTGTGGTCAACCTTTACCGTGTGCATCTGTGCATATGTATTGATGTAGCAGGTCCACATCAGCTTTCCATTTTGTGATAGATAGATAACATCCTTTATCAGATAAAAATTGTGATGTTGATCATGATGTTTTCTGCCATGTCAAGACTTGAATACAGACTAAATTTCCCAAGGCTTGCTACACTTGTCTCCTTTCTAATGAAAGTGATTTGTTTTTCTTTTAGCTGAACCAGCTCACCCTGTCTCACAAACTAAAGTGAAGTCTGACTGATCAGTTGATAACAGCACGCTGGTCATGCTACAATATCTACTTCGTGAAGGCTTTCCTTTATTCTGGTCTGTGACCTTTCGATACATTATTAAACTCAACAGGTAACTTTTGGAGTGGAGGTAACAGACTCCACAATTAAGCACAATTTCCCTTCGAACGGTTGCAAGGAAACGTTGTTGTCTTGTGACCACAAACTGACGCAACTTTATACTTGTGCTTAATTCTGATTGGTTAGTTAGAAGTCTCCTGGTATGTATTTCAACTAATCTTCACAGCTGAAAACGTTTCTTGCTCTCCTGGACTATCGAGAGTCAAGAAAAACATTTAGGGCTTCTCGTACAATTTTAACGAAATACAATAGAGCAGCATTTTGAACGCGGATGGCCTCTTTGGTCTTTAATTTATCTATTTATGTCCGATTTTTCGTGGATGTTAAGAATATTAGAAGTATCTTAATAGGTAGTACTTTCTTGTGCATATCAATTGAAACTGTTACTTGGTTATTATATGGATGGTGAATAAATATTGGAGAAATTTCTTGGTAAGGAGTTTTGAAGTAAGGCACGTCGTGTTAAACGGATCTTAGTTTTATGAGAGGGTTTTGTCTTTTGAGAAAGGATGGTAGGGTAGTTACAATGTAAATAAACTATTCTGCAAAGATTTTGCAAAGAGTTATTGATCGGCGCAAACCAAGAAAGCTCTTTTTCTTGATGAGTGCCATTTTTTCTTTGTAATAAACATTTATATCAATTACACATTAACGTTGAAATAGACATCGTGATTATATGTTGCTTGCCAATTTAGTACATGTTTTTATTCTTATCAGCAAAGTCGACCTTTTCTGGCATGTGACGATTTTTTTATATGGGCAGTGATTTAGCTCCTGTAGACACAAAGCTTTTTCGAGACTTGGGGTGCCAGTTAACGGTGAAGACAGAACCCAACGGTGCAAATAATTAACAATTACTCCTCGAGCCCGAATGGGCTGTCAGTCAATAGCCCATGAGGCCGAAGGAAGAATGGGCTATGGACTCAGAGGCTATGAGGGCGAGAGGAATAATTGTTTTAGTAAAGTCCAACTAGTTGGTCAAAAATATCGAGATAAAACAACTTTAGCTAACAAAACGCGATTCAGCCGCCATTGTTTTGGTTTTCAAAGCGGGTGCTTTTCGCTATTAGTGGGCTATACCATATAGCCTAGTAGTAGCTCGACAAATCAGAACGCAGCATTGATAATAAACCACTAGTTGGATTTTACTAATCATTGTTAGCATATGATATGTTAGTGGGGAGCAGTAAAGCGAGGGCGTAAGCTCAGGGTTACGTCCTTTCCTGTCGTTTTGCGTCATGGGCGTCGCCTACCGCTCACCTTGTACGGGCGATACCCCACTATCTGAAAAAGACTGCTCGCAGTCCAATGAGCGCGAGCATACTCTTTTTAATTTAGTAATAATAGTAATATTTTGCGCAAGCCTGTAGGAAGCTAACTTTTCAACTTATATTATTTATCTTTCATGCTGTTAATATAATGAATACATGAATTAAGCAACCTCCTTTCCAGGATCTTTCATCTTCCCAGACCCGGAGGAAGCGAGAAGTAGATAGACTCTGGGAACGAGTTTGAATAAAGTTGTTACCTCTTAACATGCAATGAGCTTTTACTTTAAGAAAACCAGATAGAGTCGAAACTCGCGTTCCTTTACATTGGCAGATTTAGGGGTGGAACCGAGGGGGGCGTAGTCCACCCCGTTTTTCTTTCTGTGAAAATTGGTATTTATTGGTAAAGACCAGGAGCCCATAATCTGGAGCGTGTAACATCCATGCGTTCGTGTTACTGCGTTTTCACGGACCAGTTTATTTTTAGAACGATTTTGGCGCGAATTTTGAATATGTTTTAAATTCCAAAAAAATTCAGCACAACCTGCAGACCTAAAAATGATATTTTTTGCCTTTTAATAACGTTTAGTTTTCCTTGTTGATATCTTACACTTTAAATGCGCCCATAGACATGTTGGAGATTCTGTTTTCGAGGGAAAAAGTTTCCCAAAATGTGTCTAAAAATAAACTGGTCCGTGAAAACGCCGTGACATAGGCCTAGTTTCTCGCTCTGGGTTATGGGCTCCTTTAAAGACTTAAAAAAAATTGTATCTAAATGGCTAGCAAGTTCCCTGTGCGTCCGTTCTGAATTTTCTGGATCCGCCCCTGGCTCATGGAAAAGACTGTCGATAGCCTGCGAATACAGCGACTTTCCTCCTGCGAATCGTCCCTAGCGGCGAGGAGCGACGGCTGTATTCGCAGGCGAGACTGTCCAATGAAACAAAAAAATGCTTTTCAGGTCTTGCGTTTGAGTATTGTTTCTAATCTCAATTTTTTTGCTATGTTTTTAAAGAAAGCTACCTTGACTTTTATTCTTATGTAACTGTTTTCCTTTACTTAGAGACATGCTTTCATTCTTCAGCGAGTGGTTTCATTAAAAGTCGAATTGAACTGAAATTGAAATTGTCTTCTTTCTGTGTTCGAAATGTTTATTGAACGAAGTAAGAAAGGCTGATAGAGCCTGCGAGCAAGCTGTTTATTTGGAAATCGAGGGAGACGAAGGATTAATGCGCACTTGATGGCCGTGAATTTAGGGAAGGGCCTGCTCGCGGACTGGCAAAGGCTGATAATTGATATACATGAATTTATTGACTTGATTGAATTGGTGACATCATTACCAGAAGTCCAGAAATAGTCAGGGAAAAATCGAGGTCTCGGAAAAACTCACCGATTTTTTTGTTTCTAGTCCAGGGAAATTGAAATTACAATACCATAGCCTGCGTAGCAGGCGTCGAAATGGGTAGGAGATTGGGAGGAAGGGAAAAAGGGAGGGGGTTTGGGGAGAGAGGGTAAGATTTTTTTTTCCCTTTCGCGCTTTTCTCCCATCTTCCGCCCCTAATATGGCGCCTGCCACGCAGTCTATAATACCATCGACGGCTGGAGGAAGCATTTAAGGTCATCATGATCTAACAGATGAGTTTTGTTAATATTGAATACGAGCTATCACTTCCAATCTTCCGAGCTCGGCAAGTTAAAACGTCGCAAAAAGGAGAGGACGGCTGTCAAGATGTTGCTACTGAATCTACATAATAGTCTTATTTGGTCAGGGTGTTCTTCGCCTCAATTCTATAATTTTTAGGGTAAGAGACTGTGCAATAGTTATCAGGAGAACAAGGGGTTAATTTTTATAACGAAAAAGTAACTGAGGTGCTGTACCCTTCCTCTGTTTAAAGTAGAAGGAAGTGTCAGGTGACCTTCAGGACACATGAACCTTAGCACAAGTTAAGATTGTGCGAATAGCGGCAAACGAGGATTCTTCCTGCCTTCTCCACCGAGAAGGCGATACGCAATCGGACTGTTCTCAAATGGTCGGCTTTTAGTGAAAACTATCTCCAAAAACGAGTTAGACAACTTCCCATTCATATTGAAAGACCAGAGATGTGCCTCATCAAATTAAGTTGTGGCGGTCAGAGAAAGGTCCGGTCCACAGGATTTCGTGAAGATTCTGAAAACGACAGTCTTAACACACCATTAATCCTCGAGGAAAAAAGCGAATTAGTCGAAGGCAAGGAGAATGGTGGTATGCAAAATAAGATGAACATGTAAACTTTAAAGACAGTGAAAGGGGTGGGGGTGGGGGGGGGGAATAGGGGATGAGGAAACCTTTCCTTTCGAATAAGAAAACTTGAAAAGATTTTTACTCGTCAATAAAAGATTGTTAGTTTTTATAAGGAAGACGAGCAAATTAAGTTGTCTTTGACAATCGAGGTTAACTGGCTGTGTAAACGGGGTTAATACAGTCGAACCTTCTAAAACGGCTACCTTGGTTATCTTGGCTGGGCACAGGCTAAATGGCCTTCGTAGGGCGGTGGCCCTGATGGGAAGGTGCGAGTGTAAATGTCGTCTGTCTGATGTGACACCGACTGTTAGGAACAAAAACGTAACAAAACAAAGAAATTAAGGCGCAGCCAGTACATCGATATCAGTTGGCACATCCTTGTAGTCGTTGTGCAGAAGAGAAGAAAAAGTTTCGCAGACTTCGGTCTTCATCGGTAAAACGAGACGCAGTAAAACTTAAGTTAATCACCGGTATAATCTTCACTTAAAAACCGTCCAGTTTCTGTAACGAAAAACACCACAATTTAAACGAAAGCAGTGGAGAGTCATTGAGAATGGTTACAAGTGCCACCTGCGTTTTATTTCCCATAGTGCGCAAAATCATCCGGACAAAATCGTTTGCTGGGGAAAATCAAAGGTATGCTGCGCTTTTTACGGAATCTAGACGTAACTTTCTAGCACGGTCGTCATTAAAATCCTTCATTTGGGAGCGAACTTGATCAAAGTGGAAGCCAGCAGGATGTCCGAAAGCAGAAAGAACTCAGTCTAGTCCCTAGGCGTTCTCTCTTGACCCGTTGTCCGCGCGAAGTCTGGGAAGGTAGAGTCCAGGATTGACCGATCCGAGAACGCCTCGGGACAAGGTTGGAAAGAACAGAGTGGACTGCCAGCATGAACTTGCTGTAAACTGGTCACTCCTGCCAGGACCAGGGAAAGACAGAAAGTGTGCGTTCAACTTAGAAAAAATCTTTCTCCGCATGATAGTCTTTTTTGCAAGAGTTCTTGTTTTCAGTTTCTAGTATCACTCATTATCTTTGTAGGTAGATTTTTTTTACAATCTCCAACAACGACGCGACGTATTTCACTTTTACCATGTAATGGTAAATAATTTCGTCACTGATGATCCTATACGCGTTATAATAACGGTACTGTGTATCCACTCACTTGAAAAGTAAAACACCACATGCTGAAGACAGAGCGTTTTCGCAAGACGTCACGGCGGCCATATTGGTGTTCGAAAACAATGAAACGGCAGCCATTGGTGTAGGGTACCAAACCAATCTTGTGGCAGTTGAAGTCTTGTTTTAAGTCTATCTGTCTATTTCGGGCGCACCCGCACCGATTTGATAAGTCTGTTCCACTCCAGTCTTTTAGCCATGACGGATGGAAGATCCTGCCTCTTAAGAAGACTGGTATCACTCTCTTTCTCATGTAAACACTTTTTTCTGTTCCAAAAAATCTGCAGCGTGAAAACGTACTGTAATCCTTTCCCACATGAGACTCTTTCTGCGCACATTCGAGTGACTGCTTTTTCTACTCTCATACCTCGCACTATAGTTAACGAACTAGAAGTGCTGGGAAGAAAAAGCTAGCCTCGACACTGTTGCACCTTTTTTGTGCCTTAGTTCATTCCTTTTTTATTTCTGGTCCTGCCATACTAGTAATACATTTTAAGCCTTCAATTTTATAACCAAATTTTAACCTTTTCCATCTCCGACGACACACTGTGGTGCCAAGCACAGTGCCTAAAAATAGTTCATTTCGTTGGCACTAATCTAATGTATTTTCAGCTTGTAAGAAAACACCTAACAGCTATTTTCTATTTATCAAGGTGAAAGCTTCAAGTTTTCACGGTATTTTTGGGAGCTTAGTGGCGATACATTTAAATATTATTTACAAGAGTATTCGACTTTGAACATTTGATAAAAATTGATATTAAAAGAATCATATTTTCTACACCGATTGTTACAAAATATCGTGAAACGCCTATTACCCCTCAAAGAATATTTCAGCCTATATATTACAAATATTTGAGGAATTTAAAAGCTCGCCGCGAGTGTAGTGTGACTTATATATACAATACATACACGTACGAAATTCATTTTACTACAAAGCAAAGAGCATAACTAGGAGAAGCCACTTCTTAGGACCTTTTAAAATGCATGACCAAGATCTGCAAGGTTGAGCATTTAGTTTTTTTAAGTCTTTTAAAATAAATTTTAAAGACAAGGCTTCTGGAAAGCCAGTTCTCTTAGTTAGGAACTCTCAATTCTTCCTCCAAAAGTGAGAACTTGAGCTCTACAAATTTCCAACGGCAGTAAGCGAGGGCGTAAGCGAGGGCGTAAACGAGCGAAGACTGCGGACTCCCCAGTCGCTCATTTTTTATTGCATTCAATTCTTCTCTTTACCTGTCGACGCAGCTGGATAAAAGGAACTGTCCACGACTGAATTTTTAACGACCTTATTAGCGTTCTCAAAAACTCACTTGTTGGAGGGAAAAACAATTTTTAACTCGACGCCCTTATAATTTATATTTACGACTGACAATTACACACTGACGAAGAATTAGCGTGGTTTGAAGAAGTTAAAGATGACAGCAGTCCGGCTGCTGAATTAGTGTTCGAGAAGTGATTCATACAAGAATTAAACTGCATTGGGTTGGAACAGCGAAAAGCCAGTTTTCTCACAAGCGTTGGTTTTGTACTTGTTAGGGAGTCTTGGTCCGGAGTTTTATCGCTTTCTTGAGCGGAATCCGTAGATTCTTTCGCTTCCCCCTCTGTTGTATCACCTTCACTATCGGGGGTGTCGAGTCTTGATTTTTTCGCTGGTGGTTCGACCTGAGGTGCTTCATCGAAGAACACTACAATAACACTTGTATTGTCTGCTCTTAATTCCCGTTCTCTCCATTTTGCCAATGCTCGATAAACTAATCTGTTGGTAAAGTAAAAGAATATAAGACACTAAATTATAAACTCGAAAAAGCTTCAGACGGTGCTTGGTAGCCAATGATAGGCAAGGGTGAGAGTTTGACCAAAGTTGGGGGGGGGGGGGGGGGGAGAAAAAGGGGAGCGGGACCCTCTCCTTCTCATCTCCTTGCGTTTTCGCGTCTTTAGTCTGCCCCAACAGCTTACCCTCACCGAAAATATTATTATTTCCGGTGAGGGTAAGCTGTTGGGGCAAATTGAAGACGCGAAAACGCAAGAAGATGGGAAGGTTTTGCCCCCTCACCGGAACGCATGTCCATTGGCTAGAAAAAATTCTGGTACCTGATTATTCTGATCAAAGATGTCTAAGATCCAAAATTACGAATATAGGGAAAGTGGGAGTGTACGTTGGTCACTATTTTAAGTCAAAAGTACAGCCGTTTCGCAAATTGAAATACTTCGACAGCCAATTAGTCGACGTACAACTATTTTGCATTAATTTTTAGATAAGCCTCTGCCCCTATCCCAGATCGCGCGGGTCTTATTTTCACTTGGCTTGTTTTATTTTGCTGGTGTCCCTACTATCTGAAAACCTGGCACAAGCTACTTCAGCAGCTGCCCATCAGCTATCTCGCGCTTTGGTCAAATGATCAAAACTTTCAACAACACTGAACAAGTTTAAACATGCTCAAAGCGAAAACGATCCTACCACGTGACCAAAAACCTATCACGTAGCCTGCGGACAGGCCCGCTAAAGAGAGTTCGTGGAAAATTTTGCCGGCGAGAAGAATACAGTAAGGAAAAGTGACTCTTCCTCGCCCACTGGCGGGCTCGCCGCCAAAATTTTCCCCGAACTCCCTCGAGTGAGCCTGCTCGCATGCTACCTAACTCCAATGACCCGCTCTTTATATCGTGGATTCAGTAGTTTATACGCCCAAATGTAGTGATAAAAGAATAGACTGCGTCGTTATGTGGGCCAACAGAACGAAAGAGACCCTCACTGATCCTACCTGTGTGACACGTCCCCCATTTTGCATATATCGTCCTGGTCGTAATTATGAACAAATTTGACTGCCTCATCTACTTTCATCACCCCCCACAGTCCATCAGATGCTATGATCAGAAACTTGTCCACTCCAGGTGTCAGTTTGTGGACCCGAACGTCAGGGACTGGGGAGACAATGAATTCACTGCGATAATAATTGAAACTCCACAGATCACCTGCATTATAAATAAATACGTTCAATGTTATTAGTTTTGTTAACAGCAATCTGTTCTTGCGCTTATCGCCACAGCAAGAAGAATTTGGGATTTTCAACTGAGTCGATAAAAGTTAACTGGCCATCGTAAACACACGGGATGTCAAGTCTTGTGTTTCACTTCCTCGTCGATGCGGAACTGGCCACAGTTTCTGTTTAGAGAAGACCAAGTATATTTATATTAGCCTGCGAGCAGGCTCTCTGAAGAGCTCCCAACAACGGACTAAGCTTCGGGTTCATATTGGTTTATTGCTGTCTTTGTTTAAATTGTTCCATATTTTCACATAACCATAGAGTTTCTGCACTGCCGAGGGAAGAAATATGAACCACCTCAGAATAAAAGCGGTCTGGCCGTAAATCTACCGCGCTAATTTGGAACTCATCATTTGATTGACGAACTGACAGACTAATTGATCGACCACTACTAGCCAAATTTGCGAGGGGGGAATTTGAGTCCCTAAAAAAATCTGTGAAAAATGAGAGTTCAAGATTTCCGTGGCAACGAATATATTGGATCATCAAGTAGAAAAAAAGAGTAGTTTTCCGAGACTCCTATATATTTCAAAGGTCTTTATTCGTCAAAAATAGTACTTCATTTGTCCCACGTACCAAGCGCTCTTGAAACAGCTAAGAATGGCACCGATTCCCGTTGTGTGCTTCTTCGAACTGGTCCCTTATGGCCATGATGGACGGGTCTCTCCCACGCCACACGTGGTACACCGTTCCGGGAGAGAACCTGACCACCAACTGACTCTATCCGACTCTTTTCTGAAGGAACGTCAGGTTTATGATCGGCCGTAAGGCGTACGGCTTGGAGTTTTTTCTCCTGATTTAACCTTCCGAGGGCTGCGCCTGAATCGCCCACGTGGGCTATGTACAGCGTTCTACCCTTTAAAATTACAACAGTTGCTGTTGTACCCGATGTACTCGGAAGGCCGTGTCTTGTTCGTGGCCAGGAATCTACGAATGGAACAGTTAAATTCAGTTACAAAATAATAAATAAAGATGTTTCATCACCACATTGTCGCATTAAAAATGAATCATAATGCATTCAAAATATGCAGAAACATACAGAAACGTCTCCGCGGGAGCCTGGACTAGAAAACGTTATCCTTGATTAAACAATCCTCTTTCTTAAGGTAAAATACCGCAAATGATCTAATACACGCCCTGACTTTTATTTAATTTTAGGGCTCCAAGTAGCCTGCATAACAGACGCTTTATGAGCCACGCGAGGTAAACGCGGCGTCTCTCGCGCTTCGCGATCGTTTCCTTTCCGCGCAAAGTGCCGCGTTCGCCTCGCTTGCCTCATACAGCGTCTGTTATGCAGGCTAGGGTCCAAGAGAGAGAGGGCGTTCAATAGAAAAGTGGCGTTTATTTCCAATTTTATATCAAACTCTTCAAAACTGATATGCTTTAGGCGAGTTTAAAAACAGCGGAATATTCATTGCATCAGTTGATATCCGTGTCGCTCTTTCAAATCTCAACTTCCATGTGAGAACCCTCGTTCAGGGTCATTGTGTTGTTCCTTGCTAGCAGAGGTCTCGCACGACGAGGCCTCGTCCTAAGAGACCTCTGCTAACAGGGAAATTGTGTTGTCATCGTTTATAGTCTATCCTTACTTTAAACTTGAAATTAAACAAGATGCAATGCACAAAACTTTGTATATTCTAATCAAAGAGAAAACTGAATAACTTGAATGATTTTGCTCCATTTTGCTAAACCCTGGTATATTTTGGAGTGACTGTCATATGGGGTGTCTGAGGGGCGTCTAATACAGGGGGCGTTTATTAGACAAGAGGCGTTTATTTGAGAGAGGGCGTCAATTAGATCATTGACGGTATTGTGAAAAGAAACATAAGCCTGGACCTCCTTATATACGCATTTATCGAGTCAGGTTTTCAGGTTTTTGTTCCCTTTTTTCCTCGGACCAGCCTGTGTCCCAGAGATTGCATGACTCGCATATCTGTCGTTCACTTGCATTTCATTTGGAAAGTATTGCAGTGAAACGAGAAATTTGTGCGAAGTCAGGAGGCTCCTAACGAAGTATACAATTCCTCGATGTGCATCAATAATTTTTCTCGTGGTGTAGTGATATGTTTGTTGTTCAAATATTTAATCTGATATCGTTACACAAACATCGCCGGGGGTTGTTATGAGTGTGACATTTTAGAGTGATATGTCAGTGCTTTTTGTCACACCCATACCGTAGACAAGTTGGATCGCGCCTTCGACTATAAAGACGGGGAAATTAGTATTTTAAAAAACTACAGTTCCGACATAAAATAGAAAGACAAAAATGAAAAAAGCATCGAGATTCCATTCTCTATCCAGAAAAGTCTTGAAGATACAGCTGTACCATGCAAGTGGATCACAATTCAAGAAACCTGGTTTGTTATACCATTTTTGAACAATTTATTCCTGAGTTCTACAAAAAAAAAAACAACATTTCACTAGCTTCAGCTTGTGACCACTCCGATCGACTTGAACTCACTCCTGTCACATCTTATTCTAGCGTGACAGGAAACAATTATTTGATTGACAGGTGCTAACAGGGCCCTCAGCACCCTGCAGAGACACAGGTTCTAAAAACAAAAGATTGATTACCAACATCCGGTCTAAGTTCGGACCAAGCGGTTGTATTTTCGATTTTTGAATTTTTTCCTTCACTGGCCTAAACCACAAAATTAAAACAGCCCGTTCTCGGCTTTTAAAAAAATTACTGAATTTCCAAGAGTCATTGTGACGCAATAGACAATTTAATTAGGTTCAAAACATTTTTAGTAAATTTCTTCGTTGTAGTGATCCATCACGCGTAAAAACGATTAAGGAAACGACATATTTTACACCTTTTACAGGAGAAAAAACATTCTCTGTAAAAATGCTTTTTACTTTATTTCGGCAGGAAAGAGCAATTTTTTTTTACATGGCTTTCATACTACAAACAAGCATGGGTGTTTTGCATATGAAAAGCTTTGAAAGACAACAGGATATATTCATGCACGAGTCGCTTTTCAACGTCACGAATAATTCCAAACAACAATTTTGGCGGGATATATACAAACTGCCAAAGATATCTCTTAATTTTCTATACGATCCAAGGAAAAGCGACAAATGACATGCCCCAAATCGAATCATGAAGTGTATCTTTTTTAGCCATACCACAAGTTTCAGTATCCAACGCGAAATGACACGAAAGGGAAACTAACTTACCGAGGTGCTTCCACATTTCTCGGTGCGTAGCCACAAACCCATCCTTTATTGCCTTGGTGACTCGCGAAGTTTCGCCAGAGTAGAACCCTTTTTGTTGCTTTATTCTGTCCCATAGATGATTCCTGGCGAAATCGGCGGCGTCTCCTCCACCGTGGCCATCAAAGATAGCGAAGAAAGCTTGCTCCGGATTACGGTCAAAAACTACGCGTTTAAAATCTTCCATTTCTTTTCGACCTCCCTGGTTGGCTTGGCCATTCACACGGATCATAATTTTTCGGTGTTTCGTCTTCTTCGACATTTTGATCGTTTTCTCCAGCGATCGAGCTTCGCGCCTGACTATTTATTAGATGCACAAGTTCTGCTAGGAATTTGTAATTGTCCCGCTCTCATGAATTATGCTCGAGTAAGCAGCTGATGATTAATATTCAATTGTCCTTTGAATTCGGCCAATCGCTGCGCAGTTTAACCAAACGATAAATATTACATTACCGATAACAGCCAATGATATGCGTGTCGCCAACATGGTGCTAAACAGTGAAGTTGACTCAAGTTCAAACTTGCCCGACTACGCTAAACTCGCGTGTGTCGTTTGTGATGTCCTTTGTGATGTCATAATCTCCTGTTCTTAAGCACCCAAACAGCATTGTACTACAAGTTTAAACTTGCTCAAACATTTTTGCCTTTGAAATAATTCATTGAAAATCCTGTCTGGGAATACGGCAAGGTTTGTGTATTACGTACAAAAAGAGATCATATATTACCGGTATGATCTCTTGGTACAAAGGAGAAATAGCGAAATCCAATTTGTAGTATTTGATAAATTCTGCCATATTGTTTTTACACGTAATTGCGTTTTCCTATATGATTTTTTTTTATTTTTCCTCATGCTTTGTTTGAACAAATAAGCTTCAATATAATACTGTAGTCAACAAAAGAGAAAATTTCGCTTCGTTGTGTTAGTGGATTTTTTCATGTTTTCAGAAGTACAAAGTACAATTTCATGTTCTGGGTCCAGTTTGTCAGCCAAGTGATGCGCGATTCAAGCTTCAGCAGACCGTCACTGATGGTTGCCTGCGGAGGAGGCCAGCGCGATTCTTATTTAACCTAAACGGGTAATATGTGCCGCTGAACACGAGGCCTCAACAGTTTTAAAATTTGACTACACGTCTTGAACAGGGGTATCTTTTTGGACGGAAGCCTTTAAAAGAATATTGAAGGTTTGCAGTGAGTGGTCTGTGACTGTTCTTTGGTACCATCATTTTTTTCTTTCACAAAACTTTTCAAAACCTGTCTTAACAGCGTCAGGGTTTGAAGGCCTCGGAGGCACAACTCGATCCAAACTTCTCTTGAGTGCTCCCCGGGCGTGCGATCAGGCGCTCATAAACTTTTCAGATAAAGTGAAGACCTATTACACGAAAATCTGACGGGGAAAAAGCGACTCCCGCGAGGCTGGCGAAACCATTTTACTGGATGTTACTAAAAATGAGGAAGGGGCAGCTGAGCGGTTGCCAAGAATTTGCCTATTTGCCTGATTAAACCGCCCTGATTGTCAATCGTACGGGTAGTAAATACAGCTGCGGGGAACGAAAAATATTATTACTCAGCTGATGTAGCCGGGTCCTTCCCAGGGAAAAAACTAGTCGTGAGACGAAACATGACGAATAACAACAATTTCAAAAGCACATGACCGTAAACCAAACTATCAAAACTGTCCTTAAAGTCTTTACACAGAGGCGGTGGGAGGAGTTTGTGATATAGGGGGCCTAGAGATATGATACAGTATACAGTGGCAATATGGACGCGATAGCGCCTATCAGGACTGCGAACGGCGCATTTTTTTAGAGAGTTTCGGGCGCATGCTCCTCCGGAAAAATTTTGGAGAGGGAAGTTCTCTGAGATGCAATTTAGCAAATGCCCCTATGCTGAAATATTTGATAAACAACAAAAGAGGGGGCGGAACCCCCTGGGCCTACCCCTAAATCCGCCCTTACTATATATAGGATCGATTTTTGCCAGAGAGCTGTCAGAACTGCCCCTGGGTATCCGCATATAGTTTTATCCTTACCACGTCCTAAGGGGTGTACCTCCAGGCGATCCCAGAAAATATTGGAGTGATTTCTATCATTTCTCGCCTTAGCATATTTAGGATTCTGGTATTAAAATTAACTTAATTTTAGAAAAAATAAATCTTTTGAAGGCAAAGGCTTGTTTCAGCTGTTGTTTGGAAAGCAAGTATACGGAGATGTTATAAACCACTTTACAGTTTTTTAAAGGCTGGAAACCGAAATCAACCTGTGGTCAGGTTCTGTTTTGGTTGTCAAATGACAAAAAAGACATTTGTAATGATTGAGTGACCTTATATTAACTCCAGAAGTTAAACATGACTTGTAACACCTTTTGTGATTTGTTGTTATTTTGCATTTTGTGACTGGTTTGCAACGAGGGTGATTGCGATAACTGCCCCGAAAACAACGTTTTCTTCGTACTATTATCATGTTTGCCGATATAAACGAGATTCACCTAGGCTAGGGGACCGAAGGAATTCATTTTGAACGTTCACTTGTTAGTTGCAGAAAAATGAATGGCCTTGTCACCCCCGAAGGTCGTGACTGGTGCTATGTGACGAAACGCGACTGTCACGTTGTCACGCCAGTCGTATACATTTGTTCCCAGTCATTCTCGTTCTATGTCATAGACAACAGAATTCCTCATCAAACACACAATGTTCCTTCGACGGGCATATGGACGGCTATCCGCCACTACTTTTCGTCGGATTACAGGTAAATACAGAAAAAAACTTATATAAAATCTTATACTAATAAGTTTTGTGAAGAAAACGACCAATCCACGTGAAGGATTGGTCGATCGATCGTCCTCTTTGTTCCCTCGCTTGAGTAATCGGAACCACGAGCAAGACCATAAAATCCACTTTACTTCAAGCCGTTACATAGGAGCTTATTCGCAGAGAACCCAACCATTTGGTAGCCTTTACATAAAACAGTGATATAGAGTATTTGCATTGAGCTGGTGGAGTGCACCTCCCCAGCTGTTAAACTCACGTACACTGACAGTGTGACCATGCGCCACTCGGACGTTCTAAGTAAAATAGCAAGTCACGAAATTAACGGGAAGTAAACCTGCTTTTATTTCACGATTCAACCACTTTTTGATGTCTTTTTGATGTACTCTTTTAGAGCAGAAGATGACATGTGTTTCACTTACTGGAAAACAGAAGATGGCGGGGGGGGGGGGGGGGGATGTACGTTGTTGTGTTACTCGTTGGGAAGGGGCGGGGGAGGGGGGAGTGTTGGCCTCTGTAACACCAAGCTATGAAAAGGAGAGGGAAGCCAAATGTATAACTGTTTGGTTATATCGCAATTTGTAAATAGGCAGTTTACAAAAGTGATTGTGATGACAAAGTTTGGGGATTTCCCTAAATTGATCTTTTTAAATAGTTTTTATGAGCCTGAGGGCTAATTATCACGCCATTTGAATCAGTCATCCACATACTCCCTTTTATGTATCTTAAAAATGATTTTTTCTCAACTGAGGGAAAGAGCCCTAAGGGGTTTTCTGAAATTAACTGTAGTTTCAAAAAGTTGTTAATGGCAACAAAAGGTTTAGTTAAGAACTTGTTTGTATTTTGTGCCAGTTTGTTTTGTTCTAATTTCCTCCTATTTTTTTGTAAAACAAACTTTGTTAGGTTTCTAATTAAAGTCATCTTAGGGTAACAAGTTGCTTGCTTCTGAGATGTGTGCTTTCTCTGAGGGAAAAGCTTACATTTTTAATGTTCTGTAAAAATCTTTTAATCTGACACATGAGGGGTTTAGCATTATGAAATTATTTAAATTGGATATTATGTAAACATTAAACAGGTTAAGTTACATCTAAATTTTTTTATGTCATTTTGGCTGCTATTGGAGACTAATTTTGGCAGATTTTTTTTTTGGGTGTTTCCAAGACTTCTTTTTTTTAATACTCCTACCACTGCTGTTGCTACTATTTACTATTACTACTACTACTACTACTACTACTACTACTACTACTACTACTACCACTACCACTACCACTACCACTACTACTACTACTGCGACAGTGTTTTAAATGGAGTATTTTTAAATGGTCTTACGTTTGCAGAATTATTCTTTTTATTCATTTTTTCTCTTTAACTTTCTTTAACAAGTGGCAAGGATGTCTGTAAAACTTTGTTTGCCTCTTCCCTCTTACAAAGTGTCATGTTAAAAATTGGCCCATTAATGTTGTTTCAGAGAAAATGGGTGAAAGGCTTACTTCAACGCAAGCCACCAAAGAGAAGGTAATTTAACAGAAAAAGGAAACTAATGTGGAAGTGCTTATTAAAACTACTGTTCCACAGCAAAACCTCAGCTAGAAAGCTAAAAAACACAGGTATAGGTAGTGATTGATCAAAAGAAGGGCCGGAACATCTTTCTTTGGTTTGACAGTAAAACATAATTATGTTACTCTTTAAGTCTGATCAATAACAAATGCGCAGTTTACATGCCCAGGTTAAATCGTTCTGTTTTTGACAGTAATGTAGTAGTTAAGTCCGATTTCCAGACATTTTGCTGGACCACATTCCTGTCTGGAGAAGAATGCAAACCAGACCCCCAAAAAGGAAGGAAAATCTAGCATGGATGTTAAAAGCTAACAGCAATCAAACTAATAGACAATAATCTTTATTAAGTAAGTAAGTAAGTAAGTAAGTAAGAACTTTATTATTGTGTCAAGGTTGCTTGGGAACACCTACTTGTCTAATAGTCAATAAAATAATCTAATAATCAATAAAATATGAAATGTATATCAGGTTTGGACCAAAGGACAGGGCCTTGGTAGGTCAGGCTATGTTTGCCATAAGCAACAGTCTGAAATCTAGTTATGACGAAATCATGATAATTGTTGAAGATGATAATGAGAACTGGTAACAACACCCTTGGTTGTATTTAAAATAGCACATGGGCTAGTGGGTCAACACAACAATATGATAATTTAAACGAAAATATTAAGGTAACAAATCCCAACTGGCAGGAGGAAAACCAGCTGGTTATCTACAAGCGTGGTGAAGCAGTTAGTCCTGGAACTTCTGAGAAACAATCACAGTAGTGGTTGGTGGGGTATTTGAACCTCAGACATCTGGTTTGCAAGTCCATTTACCTACTAATCAACCAATTTGAGACTTTTTATAAACTTTTTCTTGTTCTAATAAATACATTATTTCAGTAGATAGTTTACCTGAAAAATTGAGAAGTTTGTTGCAGTGATATTTTACATTTTTCCAGAAAACCTCTCAGCTCAAGAAAATGATACAATCCCCTGATGTTGAATTCATTATGGAGGCACATAATGGACTAAGTGCAAAAATAGTGCAAGAGGCTGGTAAGTATATGACATTCTTTGTCAATCAGGAAGTAACTCATTTAAGGTATTTCTTAAATATCTTAAATTCTACCCCGAGTATCTGGCTTTCTTTTCTTGGGGAATTACGAGGAAGCAAGAAAAGAAAGCCCTCCCCTCTCGCTCTCCCTCTGTCCCTCTCTGCAAGGAGGGCCTGATACTCAGGTTACATAAATTCCTGAAGAAATGCCCCAAAAAATTACTTGATTCCCTTCCCCCCGTAAATAACATAACACTTATGTTATTGGCAGTGCGAGGGTGGATGGTAGCTCTAACCCCCTAACCTCTTAATCTAATCAACAGTAACACTGCTTTTTGCCAAGTTAGTAATCAATCATTAATTATATTTTAGTTTATCCTAGGTAAGTAGTTCATTATGAAGAACATGTCTGGCAGAGTGATTACTAGAAAATGCATAGATTCAGCCGGGAACACAACAGTGTAACATATACTGGGTTTAATGAATATTATCAAACATAACCTACATGAATAAATCACTGAAAGGAACTCTTCTGGAGCCTCAGGTTTATCATTTCCCAATACTGATATTATTTCTTAGGGTTTAAGGGTATCTGGGGTAGCGGTTTATCCATATCTGCTCAGCTTGGTGTGCGTGACAGTAATGAAGCATCATGGACTCAAGTTATGGAGGTCATGGAATTCATGAGTGATGCTACAGACATCCCAATCTTATTGGATGCTGACACTGGCTATGGAAACTTCAACAATGCTCGTCGTTTGGTGACAAAGCTTGAACAAAGAGGTGTTGCAGGGGCTTGTATTGAGGATAAATTGTTCCCCAAGACTAACTCTTTGTTGGATGGCAGAGCACAGCCTCTTGCTGATATTGATGAGTTCTGTGCAAAGATTAGAGCATGCAAAGGTACAGTAATAATGTTATTTGTGGTGATGCAATTTTATTATTTTGTTTGCACATATACTTAAAGGCTAGTATAGAACATTTGTTAAAAAAATTCATTTATAACTGTACAAAGTGGCAACTTTTAATTTCTCTACCGCATACTTTAGACTTGTTTCACTCAGCCCATCTTTTAGGGAATTTACACATGCAGCAAAAAAGGCAGTGGAAAAATTTTTAAAGGAAGCAAGTGTTTTAATTTATTATAGGAATACTCAGCAACTGATTTGTAATTTCCTACAATAACTAGAGTTCAATAAGCCTTTAGTAGTCATAAAGATGTTTGTTACTTGTCAAGTGCTTTATTTCAGACTACATATATACCCAGCTTTTTGATAAGTCTAAAGTTATTAAAGTAACAAGCCATTTTTTTCTGCAGATACACAGTCAGATCCAGATTTTTGCATTGTTGCCAGAGTGGAGGCATTCATTGCTGGATGGGGTCTGGAAGAAGCCCTGAAACGATCTGAGGCTTATCTCAATGCTGGAGCTGATGCTATCTTAATGCACAGCAAGAAATCTGACCCTTCAGACATTGAGTCATTTGTTAAAGCTTGGAACAACCAGGTAAGAAGTTTACCTTTGTGATTCGTTTTGTTTGACCACAAACTGGCACAACTGACAGCACTATCAACCCATTGTTTGTTGAGAGACATTTTACAGACGTCAATTTAAAAGTGAAGTCTTAAGTAAAGAATGGATATAATCTTGTCAACAAGTCATCGCAAAGGATGACTTGGCAGGAGGAAAAAAAATATATTATGAGAATGAATAATTCATTATTATTGTGTTAATGATGTTAAACTATTTTTAATATTTATTATCATTATTGTTGACAGGGTCCAGTTGTAATAGTTCCTACCAAGTATTACACGGTGCCAACAGACATATTTAGGGAATGGGGTATATCACTGGTGATCTGGGCCAATCACAACCTGAGAGCATCAGTAACTGCAATGCAAGATGTTACCCAGCAAATATACAAAGATCAGTCATTAGTTAATGTGGAAAAGAAGGTACAAAGATTTGTTTGACTGTTGGAGCATGTGTATTCAAGACAAATGAATAAGAGTACATGCCTCAGAGTGCCAATAAAATGTTTGCTCCAGTCTAGGTTTCTAGTAAATCCTCTGTTCAATCAATTTTAAACTTCCCATTAGAACTTCAGTAATAGGAAAAATTTAGCACTGTGTCTACTCACTCACCATTTAAATTTGTTTTTCAGGTTGCACCAGTTAAGGAGGTCTTCCGTTTGCAAAGAGATGATGAATTAAAAGAGGCAGAAAAGAAATACCTTCCTGAGAAATAATATTTTCACTCAATTTAAATTTAATAGTCTTTCACAACTGATAATGAATGATTGAATCAAGTTACATTTAAACAATTTGTGTGCTCCTTTTTTGATGAAATGAGATAATATTATTGCGCTGTTTAAATTAATTTTTACTTGTTTTTTTTTTTTCCTCAACATTTTCTCATTTTTTCTCGGTTGTCTGTATGTGTTGTCACAGGAGATGGAAAAGTGAGCCATCAGTATCAGTGTAATCATAAATCATTTATTGACCCTTCATAAATAAAACAGTTCCTTCCAACTGAGTCATTTTCATCCTGAGACAGATATTTAAGCCAAAAAACCAGGCATTGAAATAAAAATAATAAACCCAAACAAATAAGGACCATAATTAATGAAATATAGTTTTCTGATACTGACAGTTTCTGATGGTTTATGACTGAGGGTTACGTTTCATTTGTTTGTAAAAAAAGTAAATGAGCAAATTTGTTAAATAATTGATCAAGCACTGTGTAAGATACAGTGCTCGTAATTGAGCTGATAAATTAGGGCAAAATTAAAATATGGACTATCAGCTTAACCTAAGTGTGGATTGACCAGTACAATTCTCTATATTACTTGGGAGTCCTGTGCATGGGAAATCCAAGTGATTCTTTGTCATTTGGAATCAAACCTGCATCAAAAATGACAGGTTCAACAATAGGGAAGCAATGTTCCATTTAAAAGCGGGATTAAACCAAGAGATAGCAAACCTGCTACAGCCCTCAAAATCTCTCATTATACACTCTGTTTGCCAACCCCCCCACCCCCTCCAAAACAATGCATAACTTATTTATTCAAATTCTATAAGGAATATACAGCTCTTTCCCTGGAGTATTTAAAAGTATTTCAATAAAGTTAATGGACCGGTCATTATTTATGTAGAGGTGGGGGTGGGGGTTGGGAGGAGAGGAAAAAATATGTTGGGAAGATCAAAAATTCTGTAAGGCCCCCCCTGCAGACCATGTAAATAGCAAGTGAGCCCCCTTTATTCAAAATTTACGTGATGACCCCCCCCCCCCCCCCCACCTTATATCTCCTCTTATATGCTCTACAAAGTAATGCATGTAACAATACTCTGTTATTAAAGAGTGAAGACTTAATTGGTAAATAAACATACTTTGCACAACAATGGAACTAACCTACTCTATTACAAAATCAGCATGTAAATATAGGAAAATTGGTAGATTTTTACAAATCGTGCCTTCATAGTGAACACAAATGTAATAACCATGCAAAATATAACTCTTTTCAAATGATTTTCCTGCAGTTGTAAAAGGACTACTTTCTTATTGTTTCATCATGTTTTCCTTGGGATATTTAATTGACACAAGTATTTCGTTAACAGAAAATTCAGTCAAACCAAATATTAAAGCAGATAGGTCTGGATTCTTTATTAGCAAATTAACAATGAAGTTTAGAGTGCAAACAGAATTCTGTCAAATACAAATGACTAAGTTTTACAAAATAGTGTTGTTTTAAATTAACAAAAAGCAATAGGATTAGCATAAAATTGTACAATTTAGCATTACTGTTTCACATATATTGTTTATGCTCCACTATTTAACTGCTTTACCCATCTTGACGAATGGACCCCTGTTGAAATATACCTCGCGATCAACTTCCAGACCCCCCTAAACTTCTTTATAAAAACGTTTAACCCCCCCCCCACTCCTATAGCCAATCTGAAATAGCCTTGACCCCCCCCTTCTTTTTTTTCTCTCCCCCCGCCCCCCTCAACATAAATAATGACCGGTTCCTATTAAACGAGAAGAGGAAGAAGTCAAAGTTCAAGAAAGAGGCTCTTCGCAAAGGTTTGCACCTGACATTTGTAATAATAATTATTGTCAGACAACAGTAAAGCAGGCTATGCTTTAAAGATTAGATAATGCTAATCAAAAACCCGCCAGGCATTTCTGCTAGTTGCCTAGTTTGTGTGCGTGAGAGGTACGAAATTTTGACATCAATTTTTCCCCATTGTGAACTGCAAAATAATACCTGTAGTACAGAGAAGTTCTCAATAACAGAATGTAAACAGTTTTACCTGTTCTTTCCGAGGAAGGTTGGTTCTTATGTGGTTTTAAAGTTGGAAGATGTTTCAAAGTTATTTTCTTCGTGTGAGACGGACAACTTCTTTAGAAAGGCTACATACGTCGGAACGTTTTTAGGCGCGAAAACTCCCATGCACCCATGCCTAATTTCCCGCCTTTTTCTCCATGGCGGGAAAATACGCGCGGGAGTGCGGAAGTTTTTTGCCCAGGGCGGATAAAGTTTTTATCCGCCCTGTTTTCGCCCCAAGAATTCTCCACGTTTGTGCTCAAAACGGGAATGTTTCAATTCTGTCACTAAAAGTTTCTCCTCTTTCTCTGAAAAAAACGCATAGCTACTGTTATCATATCGCAAAAGCATTTATAAAAGTACCTTCTTTGCCACAAAAACCAAGCTTTCAAAGACGTATCGTATAAATACACGAAAGCAGATAAAATGACGAGCTGCGAGGTAAGGTAATTAGTTGAAAGCTTTATAGATACCGATTAAATACAAAATAAGAAATACGGCTTTGCAAACGATGATACTATACACAACTAAGCCACATATGAAAGAGAAGCGAAGAAGCTTAGTTTAGGCGGCTATGTCAGCTACAGCGGCCGGATGTCTGTTATTGTTAACCCTAATTGTGACATGATTTTTTATGTTTTGATACCAGTTCTGTACAACAAACGTGGAATTTTTTCTTTTTCATTAAAATATACGTGGAGGGTTTGTACCTGGAAACCCCCTGAAGTTTCATAACTGTGGAATACTCCATGAATAGGGCATAGGTTCGATAGCTGCAATAGGTAGGAGTTGGATTTGTTCATTTTTTGAGGGAAATACTCGAGTTCTGAATCATGAAATTTGTTTCACATTTTTTTTACCCTGGTAACCTTTTGGAAAGCAGTTTAGGAAAGGATCCTGCCCGCCCTTAGCCCACAGCTTTTCAGCCAGAGAGCCCCCCTCCCCCAACCCCCCAACACACCCTCAAGTTGTCTCAATCCAGCACTGGAACGCCTTCCCTTACTTTACATTACACAATAAAAACCACTCCTGTCATACTATAAAATAATTAAAATAATTTATTTTACAACTTCCAATACATGAGAATTAACACAATATTAATTTCTTAACTTAATGTTCCTCTACCGAGAATTCCTTACTCATCAAATCTACAAATCTGAATTCCAGCTATGGGCACCAATTATGAATGTACAAACCAGAAATGTCATAACGTCATAGGATCTGCCTGAACAACCAGTTCTTTATAATATCACTTATATAAAAAAAACAGTTTGGTTAGCTTGAAAACCAACCCCTGTGTTTTAAAATGACTTAGGTTTCCCAAAACTACTGTAAAAGCTCCAAGGAAAGGCTATAATACTATTGTGTCAAGCTGTTGCTTCTTGTCTCTCTGGCAATGGTTTGTACTATTCCAGCTTGTTAATTTAATTCTACCCTGAACAACAACTGCCCCAGGTCAGTATTGCGAGATTATCATACACCTTCATAGAAAATCTCCACTTTGTGCCAAAGTAGAGAGCACAATATTTTTAAAAATGAATTCAAAATGAGAAAATGATGCTGTGCAAATCAGAAAAGCAAATTGAATACTCAGTATTGATAACTATTAATAACCTGATATCTTTTTTACTGAAAAGAGAAACCAAAAACTAAATTTCAATCATAGGAAAACTCATTGTTTCAAAACAGGAGCAGTCACCATAGTATTAGAAGACGAGTAAGCATAAATACTTCAGTAGCCTAAAAAAGTACTAAACTTTTTCATTTGATCAATGGGCTGTTTTTGCACTATTATAAGGATGAAAATAAATATAGCTTCCTTGGATTATTGTTGTTTGTTTCTTGGTGTCAGAAATAGGCAAATATACAAAGAAGCAGACTTCTTTTTGATGAAAAGAATTCTGGCAAGATTGACTGTGTGAACAATCCTAACTCCAGGAAATTAAATTGAGCTACAAAACTACGGGACAAACTCATAAGTTCTAAAACTGTTGGAAACATTTACACTTGGTACATGACTCTAACTGATTCTGAAAGTTTGGATGCCTCCTGCTAAAGTATGTACTTTACGTACATTGTATAAATAGGTTCTCACCCACAAAACTACCTCTATTAATAAGGTGTCAAGACTGTCACTAAGATTCCAAGTTGTTGGGTGTATGCAATCTGTCAACAGGAATTGAACATCTAGTAAGTTCTTTTGGTTCTATTTTCCTTCTGTCTCTTATGAAAAAAGCCACGGTTCATGCTCATAGTAGCTGAGGGAAATACCCACCACTTAGTGACAGCCCTGAGTTCTTGTATCCCATTTATACCAACAAAACTAGGATTTTACACTACAGTGGAGCCCCGACATAAAGAAGCATTGACTCAAGGAGAATTTGTTCCGTGAGGCACTAAATATTGCGATCCTGTTCCATAAATTGTCATTAATTACATGGGGGCCTCGTTACACAGGGGTTTGTAATATTAGTCTTTCAGTGTATATTTGGCCACTTTTAAATGAGCTATTACTGTAGCAATTTGCTGATGAAATCTATATTCATAGGTGGGAAAATAAACCACTTTTAAACCAAGTAGTGACGATTTAAAAGCATTGGTTTAAATGGTGGATGTTAATTACAGTATGAGTAAAAGAGGTAAAAAAAAAATCATACAACCTCCTCCATTTGTACTATGAGCCACAATATCAAGATTTACTCCTAGGATGACCCCAATTTACTCATGTAGGAAACAACCCAATAGTTAGTTGCTTATTGTGAACAGGAGAAGCCAAATCACAATGCCAAATAGTAAGAAGCAATTTCCTTTCTGAGATTTTTTTTTTATTTATTTGTCTACTTGAATGGCAGCCTAATTTCTTGCTGTAATTTTTCAAGTTTCGGCCTTTATCATAACTCACATCAGTTATCTCTATAATGCATTTTAACACTTGCACAGGGTTATCTATTTGTGAGTGTTCCACACAACGTGTTTAAATCAACTTTCTTTTGAAATAATTCAAAATATGTTGAGTTATTGCTCTGACTAACAAGAAATATTTGTTTCAATCATTTACTCTGCCCAGTATAAGTAGACTTTAGGGGAGTGGTAGGGGACAGTGAATAAACCTTATTTTCATTTTCTGTTGGCCCACTTTTTTCTTGTTTTGATAATGACTAATAATTATTATTGGCTGAACTGCACCTGTATGTCTTGAAAAGAAAAAGCTGTTCTTTTATGTATAAAACAAGATGGCTGTTATAGTGAGGTAAATGTGTATCTAAAGGTATCAGTAAGTGATGAATGCCATAAAATTGAAAGTTAAAACTCAATTAACAGCAAGACTTCCTGTTATTTGAGTTTTAACTTTCAATGTTATTGCAATCAACACTTAATGACACATTTAGATACACACTTACCTCACTTAGTGATGGTGTTGGATTTGGATTTGTGATTTTCTTCCTAATGTTTCAAAAACGTTACAGATAACGTGTGATGATGCTTTTAAGGAACTTATGGCTCAATCTTCCCTAATTTGTGAACATTATTTACATTCTTACTTAAAACATATTTTAATACTACTGTTGTGAAGAATAATTACTAGTAAATTAATCCATAAAAAATTACACAGAGAGCGTAAAAAATCTGCAGAGAGAAAGAGAATTACAATATCATTTGGCTTTTGCATGATTAGTTCGTTGTTCAAATTTACCCTCGCTTAGAATTAATTTTAGTTCCTTTGTTTCAAACTCATTAACATACTGACAATACACCATTGCAAACAACAATGAAAAATATAATATAAACCAAGGATAAATTTAGACCACAACATAAATACATTTGAAAAGTCACAAGTGGTATGAATCACATTGCATTAATCTTTACTTACATGTAAACAAAAACAAATTATAATAAATACAAAGTTAATTTATGTTATATGTGATACCAGTAATTATGAATAAAAACAAAACAGAGCTTGTACTCATTTATGGTAACTTGCAACACATTCTTAAAGAACACACAAAGTAAAGATAATTTATAGCCTGTGAGCAACTCTGTGGGGAGCTCTGGCAGCAGAGCACCCCAGAGAGCTCGCTCGAAGGCTAAAGGATAATTGACCCTGTTTACACTGAGTTGACAAATCAAATTGTCAGCAACTGAGGACTTACACCTGCAGAAGCTTTCAAACTTGTGGGAGACCATATCTCGGGTCAAGTTCCTCAAAAATGAACATTTAAACCTTGCTCAACAGAAGCTGTTCCCCTAAATGCTCATACTCTCATTGGCTGTTTAGTTGTCAAGTAACCTTAACCTTCAAACCCGAGAATAAAATTGTACAAGAGCACAAAAAGCTGACAAGGTGTGGATTGTTACACAAATTCTTAATTGCTATCATATATGAAGAACACTACATAACAATATTATCAAATACCCTGCACATGAAATGTCTGTCTGTGATTTTATTCTCACCTGCTATTGAACTAAGATAGCAATTACAGCAACAATAACAGCCAATAATACGAAGAGGCAGATAATGATTAATATTTTTTTCTGTTGAGAGAAAGAAAGTGCGAAAAGGTCAACATGCCTGAAAACTGTGTCTTTCTGATGTTAGTAATTTTAAAAAGTTTCAAATTTTGACAATCTACACAACAACACTAAGCTGACATTTTCTCCACCACTCTGAAGTCTGCTTTGAAAATACATTCAGGAACCAACAACAGCATTTAGGATTAACAAAAGGAGGTAGCCCACAAATATTACCACCTAATTCCAATTTCTGCTTCTGCTTTGCCTATGACTCTTTGATAAAAGAATGAAGAATCAGGTACCTATTTCAAAGGCAGCGCCACCTTTTTTATAACTTTGTAAAAACCCTGCACCTACCTTTGGCACTGGGATTTAATGCAATATTGTTTGGGTAACCAAATTAATTAAGTTATCAATAAATTGACCAGATGCCCTAACAATCTTAGGGTGTTAAGCAGCAAAAAATTGAAATAGTTTGTTATTTCATTGATGTTTCTCAGGGTTTAAAATACAATTTTAAGGACATGAAAAAAGCTTTGAAGTAGTTGGAGAAGGAAAAAACTTGCAGCAAAGGTGGGGGTTTCTGGAAAAAATTTGAAATCTGAGCCTCTTAGAATGCATTTCCAGCATTCTGGAGCAAAAACACAGACATCACTAAATTTTGGCTTTTTTATTCAGTAACAGCACATGAATACTCCATTTAAACTGACTGGGGGTAATTTCCAAAGAAAAGTAGGCAGCAAGTTCACGTGAAATAGCCAGCGAAATCCACCAACTCTTACCGAAAACATTGGTTTTCATAAAATGAAGAACATTACATGGCTACTTGGAGATACAAAATTTCTCTTCTTGTGTTTAAAAAATATCTTACTTGTTTGCTTCATTCCCTCTTAAAATATTTTCCTACACTCAACCAGAAATTTTGTATCTCCACATGGCCATGTGATATCATCCATGTACTCACCCGCCGTGCTTTACTCTGGTACTTAACAGCTTTTTTGGTATCACTTTTTGCTGCCTGCACAAAGTCAACAGCCTGCTCAACATTGTATTCAATCCTATCTATCATCTCTCCCTAAAAATTTTATAGATGCAATTAATCAGACACCAAGAACACTTTTGAAACGTTAAAATGATTAGAATACCCCTTCTACTGTGAAGATGAAATTAACTTTTTTATGCATTAAATAAATAAATTTTGACAATTTATTTTAATAGCAACATGCCACCTACAGTTTTCCATATGTTTGCCTCTCATTAGATCTGCTACTAACAACTAGCTCAATGACAGTTTCTAATAAAAACATGAAATCGTTTAGTCCTCAAAGATGACTTTGACTGCATGAGCTTGGTGCCTTAGTCACCATGGAAACATTTAGTTAAATAATCATAAGTACTGTACTTGCAAACGTTTCAAACCACTAACTTGAAATATTCACGAGTACAGGGTAAGTTATTTTCAATTTTCAAACAAGAAATCATGTATTATTGTTTGTTCACAGGCAATCCAATTGCTCCTTATATAAATATAAGGACTTGTAAAATGGTTACTCATTTACTAGTCGGTAAAATTCTTTTGTGTCACAATTCAAGCGAAAGCACCTCCTCAGCAGCACTTTTTATGGAACTAAGCAAAAAATTCTGCATATTTGTTTAATAAGTTCTATTAAAGAGTGATGTACTTACTTGGCTTTCAACAAGCATAGCCATGTCTAGAAACATTTCATGGAGTTCCTAAAACAAAGATCAAGCAAACTGTTGGCTGGAACATATTCACTGGCTAGAACTTGCCTATTCCCTTGGCCTCATTATTCTGCGTGGCCAAAGCGTTTTGGGTCACGTGGTCCAAGCGAAAATGTGAGGCCCAGACAAAAATTCTCACAAGTGAGACAAAAGTGAGACAGCTCAATGGCGATGGTAAACAAGACCAGTGTTTTGCATTTTAAGGTCAAAAATACACTGCTAAAACACACAGATGGGAAAGGAAACTTCAAAAGAATGCTTAGGTTTTTTTCAAGTTGACAAAGGAAGGCTTTTTCCTATAAAATTGTCCTTCAAGGAATTCAAAATACAAGAAATTTTCATCACAGCCGATGGGAGCGCTTGGCCTGTTTTGAAACGCCACCAAGCAACAAAGTTTTTGAAGAATTTTCAGGTACATTTTGTACTCTATGGTCAAGAAAATGACATATTTGCAAATATTTTATCTTAGACATTAATTTTTAAACATTTTGAGATCGGCTTGAGCAACCGATTTGAGATTTGTGTTGAATAATTTTTGCCATGTACTCAGCCGATTTAACTTTCGTGAATGGATCCACGAGCCAAATTTGTGTTACACGTATTGTTTTAAGGATTAATTTATATGGGCCTTTAAATAAAAAATTTTTCGAGAAATAATTTCTCTGTCTATTGTTGTGTGTTCTTTCATTGATTAACATTAGCTCAAAACACGATCCTGAGACAACGCATGCAAGTTGAATTTAATGCTTCTCACATTTAAGGAATTTTATAGGATGTTTACTGTTAGATTCAGTTTCTGGGCACTTTTTGATACACAGCTGTATGGCTTTTCTGATTATTCAAGATTTGAGGTCTTAAGTTTACAACACAGAGGGTCAATATTGTTTTTACTTTGAAAATTCCCAAGCGGCAAACTCCAATAGCTCAGTTGGAATGCTGAAATTGAAGGAACGGTATCAATCTTCATAGGACTATGAATAACATTGTGATGACTTTTCAAAGCCAGTCGGGAAAAGTCGATCTCGCAAATATCAACAAGGGTTGTTAAAAAGACCAAATCTCCTGTTGCTTACAACATTGAAGTATATCTGAATTTCAAAAAGCAATGCACACATGCGCATTCTGTTTTTGTCTCCTTGGATACGTCACCAAAATGAATTGACCCATGGCGACTGGGAAAACGCCGTACAGGGACTAGGCAAAGCTAGAATCAAAACTAGTGGACACTGATGTGAAGATTTGTCTATTAATGCTATCTCAGTTAGCTGCCCCCAGGTCTCAGAGGATAGTAAACAGCATAATAGACTGTACTGTTGTTTAAGTTCAAAAAACATACCCAGGGGTTTCAATAAAAATTGAAGTAGCCAGCAGGTTTGAATCGAGTAACCAACTGTATCAACAAGGGGCTGTTAGTCCCCTTCTTTTTGGGGGGAAGATGGGGTCTAGGCACGTTCTGCTGTGGGAAATTTTGACATTTCAAAGCCCTAAAATGCGATTTTCAGCTTTCTGGGGATTAAATTTGAGGACAAAAGAGCGTGTTTTCATTCAAGGAAATGTAGGTTTCAATTTATCAGTCACACAATCAATTCCTACAAGCAATGAAAAAATGATGAAAACTAAATTACGTACTTTTGCACATAAACAAATTCTGCGTAAACCTATAACAGGGCTTCTGACAGGTCGTGGACGAAAAAGCCAATTTTGAGGGATTTTTAAGGACAAAGATGCAGAAAAATTGGCCGATTTCGCGGTAATTCCGCATGAATTTTCGAGGCAAACTTCACCAAAAAGCAATCGGTAAAAAACGGCCAATTCAGCGCAAAACCGATTGATTTCTAGCGAAATTTGCCTAGAAAATAACCACAAGATCAGACCAGCGTTTTTAACGTTTTTCTAACAGAGGTCATTATTTACTCTTTCAACAATAATACGCTCCAGAAATGAACCAATGGCAAAGCCTTTAACATCATGGCTAGTGCCCAGTTTTTCACAACATAATCTACGCCTGGTAGTTTCGGGATGTTGTTTGCACGTTTCAGTGACAAAGTTCTAAGATAAATTTGCAAGTTTATGGCAAGTAAAAAAAACCATTAGCTGAAATAAGTTTCAAAGATGTTGTACAGACATCTATTTCATAAGATTTCTACGGAATTTCGCAGTATTTTTCGTGTTTTTGTGAATTTTGCGGATTTGCCTGAATTTTGCGGCTCACAAAATATCAGAAGCCCTGCTATAGAGAAACTTGTGAAAAAATGACTGAAATATAGCGTTCGAATGACAATAGCATAACGTAAACCCAGTGGGTCTGTATGAAAACACATCATAATTACATTTCCATTCAGATTTTCTGATATATTTTTTGTTGACAATGTTATTCAAACCAGCTGCTTCTTCTTTCTAGAAAAAAAGTAGCCGACGCGTTTCATTAGGCATCGTTGCTTATTGAAAACCCTGCATACCTGAATACTTTTTTCTAAGTTCATAATATCTCTGTGTCTGGCTTCTATGTCTCCCAAGGCTTGTTTTGCCTGCTGAGTCTCTATCACAATCTACATGGAGAAAAAATGCAACATGCCTATTAATTATAGATGGTGCCTAACTCATAATTTATTGTGCCTCCAATGTTCTAACCAGGATTTTTACTGAGAAAAGGAGAGGGCTAGGGCCCCTTCTCCTGAAGCATAAGGGCCTTAGAGGAACTGAAGAGGAACAAACTTATCTGAAAATGTAACGAATACCACAGGTTCAAGGAATAACCAAAATTCAAATGGGCTGTGATTAGTACTCCAAATATGACCCCATTAGAGTTTTTTTGTGATCCAAGGTGGTGGTCACACACTGCTATGTCTTGAATACGTGTGACAAAGAAGGGCAATTAAACACTTTAAACCATACAGGTATACACTGCTTCCTGTCATTCAAACATATTTTGAGTTAAAAAAAACCTGCGGAGTTAAATTCCTCGTCTGGTATATTAAAAAAAATACTAAACTTCTAAAGCCCCATTCACACCAGTGGTACATAAGAGAGTAAGGAAACTTAGCGGGGTGCAGGGTTCAAGAAACAGCAATAACTTTAAAAAAATCTGGTATGAAAATAATGCCACTGTCTACTAAAAAGCTATACTTTTGATAATACATAGATTCTGTGCTTACATCAGAAGTAAAAATGGCTGGATCACCGCCTTCTAACATTTCCTCTACTTCTTCATATGTCTTTGTTTTACCAGCTGTTGAGCAGAGGAAGAAAAAACATTATTTTCCAGTAAGTTATCTAAAAATTGCACTAGTGATAAATGTAAAAAAAAGACATTAAAAATGTCACTGTGTAAACTTTTGGGGGGCAGGGGGAAGGGATGGCAATATGGGTAAGATCAAAATAATGTAGAGTAAGCAACTGAATAGAGCCTATATCAGGTCATGCACACCATGATTGAGCTGGACTATATCCTCGAGCACCTTTAACTGGAAAATGAGTAGCAAACCTGTCTGCCATCAAAATTTAAATTTGTTTATAAACAAAAACCATACTTATTTCTAGCTGCCTTTGAATCCTTCCTTTACACTTTTCTCTGTACTCTGACTGGGTTGTGTTATAATCACTCATCACTTCCACAAATTTTCTTGCTAAGGTAGAATGCTACATAACAGAACAAAAGGAACCATAATATAACAGTGTGATATGAGAAGTCCATTTCAGGGGTTAATCCCAAGCATTTTACTGCTGAAAGACATGTACAATTATTAATCCATTCACACTTGAACTGGCAGCCCATAACCAACTGCTTGGTGGATAACAATCTCTGCATCATACTCAGCTTCATTCAAAAATTAAAACAATGGGTTGGTGCTGGGAAGGTAACAGTCAGAGTGAGAGTGGCAGCCAGTGGGAAATTGTTTGTTAAGAGTCACTCTCACTAATGTGCGTTTCCCACTCTTTTTAGTTTTCTTGACAGCTGCCTGTTAGCTTGGTCGGTAAGCTCATACTGGCTACAACCTAGTATGATTTCACCAGGGATGTTTTTCAAATCACTTTCACTCAGGTCAATTTACCTGACATCTTCTTATCCTTGACTCAGCATAATTGTTATATGAAGACTCCATGTCTTGTTGATTTATCCGCTGTTCCATTTCTTTCAAATAAAAGTAACAAAGCTTAAGACTGCTGCCAGGCAAAGTAATAACTTAATTAAAATGTTTACAATCATCTGCCCATTTATGTCTTCTGCTCAAACCAAATAAAAGAAAAATCAAGATGTACACACTTAACACAACCACCACGGCCACACAAAGAACATTATAACAGAAGCAATTACTGCTTAAGACAAGCATGAAAAGCAGCTTTTTTCTTTTATTATATTTATACATTGAACTCACTCACATTGATCTCTTTTCTGATTGGCGGAAAGCGTACAGTGAATTTTCGAAATCAGCGCTTGGGACGTCATCTAGATGCAGATTATACAATAATCTTGTCAAGGACACTCAAGGTCACAGGTATTCATGTCATGTATGACCGCGGTGCATGATTTCTAAAGGTAATCATGTCAAGTTCGCGTGCTTTGTGTTGTTTGCCGTTAGTGAAGAAGCAAAGACATGACTTCTAGGTTTGCTTTGTTCCACTAACTGTCGTGACCATTTTTTTTTTTTTTCATTCACTGTACAATAAAACAATTATTAGATTCGGTTTTTGTGAGATCTAAAATAATCAAGGTCTCGACCTTGATTATTCTGCATTAATCACAAAAACGTCATCCAATAATTGTGTAGAACAGCATAGGGAAATGCATTTATAATAGAGCATTGCTTGACATACATACTCAAGGAAATAATTATAGATAGGATTTTTGTAAATACAGAAATGACAATTCTTTATCATGATTAGGATCTCACACATCAGCATACCTTTCAAGTTTGTTCTTACTGAATTGCCTGTCCTCTTCACGTCATACATCAGTCTCTCCAGTTCATCTTTAACCTCTAAAAACAAGAGTAACGTGTGTTTAGTGTTGTTTTATTAGAATATTCCATCACCACTTGCGCAACTCTGTGGAACAAGACTCGTGAGAGAAGTTTGAACCTCATTTGAACAAGCACCCAGGTCTTTAACCCTCACACCCTAATGGTGTCAAACACAAATACAGTCTAACCTCTCCTTACGGACACCTTTATAATACGGACACCTCTCTATTACGGACAGTACCTTTGGTCCCAGAAATGCTAAAAATCATGCATTCCCTACCTCTATAATACGGACACCTCTGTAAAGTGGACACTTGGTTCTGTCCCTTTGGTGTTCGTATTAAAGAGGTTTGACTGTAATAATTCCAACAAGTTGCACAAAATGGAAGGGTTCATAATTGCAAGTGAAATTTTCCTTTTTCATACACCTGTTGCTTTGTCTTGGTGGACTATACTTGATGAATGTTTGGGTAGGTTAGCACATGCACTGGTTGGATGTATACCACTTAGGCCCCAAAATCCTTTATGGCCCTATTCTAGTTCAATACCAAACATCCATGACACTATATTCTTGACATCTCTATCATATCCCGGACAAAACCACTTATGAAGCCTACCCTATGGTGCTTGACTGTATACGATATGATGTGGGAAACAGATTTTGAGGGTTAACAATTTCATGGAAAGTTTAGCCTTATTAGCCCCAGTGGAAAGTGCATATTTTCTATTTTTCTGAAGCTGCACAACCTCTTAAAACTCTGCAGTCTCCAACAATTTCTTTTCCACCTTTCCCTACTCCCCTCAAACCCCTCCCAGAGCAAATCAAAGTGAGTTTCAAGTTGATTGCTCATAAGAAAGTGCTTGACATTGTTCCTTGGCAGAAAGGTCTATAAATGGTGCTGGTGTTATTTTGTTGGTAAATGTGTGAGGGAATTCCATCCAGCTAAACTCACAAGCTACTTAATGCTACAAAACCAGGGGTATATTACCACTTACATGAGGGAGCCACAAATTCCCTTTTGTTTGGGAAGCTTCCAGAAATATGACCTGTTCTTTAAGGAAGTTCATATTGACCACTTTCCCTTATCTCCCCAGCAGATTTGGGTAATCTTTGTAGTGGGTCCTTCTCCCAAAAGGTCAAATTCACTATTGCTAAACGCTTACACATGAGATCTTCAACTAGACAGTTTGTGTAAATAGTAAGCACCCCAGGTTGATTGACACCTATAGTAATACCCTGGGAAACAAGGCTGATCACAGGACTTTCAGAAAGATGGTAGTGGGGTGGGCTTGGTCTCAGGCCATTCTTATTCTTACCACTGAGGGAGCTAAGTGCAGGCTGGGTAATTGCATACCCAAGAACACTATGCAAACTCAATTTAAAGTATGAAAATGCTTGCTCATCACCTTTAAAAAGGTTTTAAAATTAATATTGATAATTTTGAGAAAAAAAACCAGAGAGTTCCATAAATGGTGCTCTTTTTTGAACAGTCATAAACAATTACTAGATAAGGTTTTGTGATATCTGAAATTGAATATTCCAGACATTTACCGGCTAGATATCACACAAACCAAATCTAATAAACTGTGTTACTGTATTTAACAAATAGTCACCGAAAGCGACGTGAATATCGGCGAATTCATCTCGGTTACTATTCGCTGATATTCACATCGCCTGAGGCAACTAATTGTTTTAGTATAATAACATTGATGATTATTTGAGAAAATAAAATTATTGATCAATTTCTAACTCTGAAACATCAACAAATCTGGCTGCCATTTTGAAAACTGCTAGCCTTCAATGTTATAATCACTGCGCGGTGATTATAGCGGGATGAAGAAAAGCTCCAAGCCAATCACAGTGCTCTATTTTTGATAATCATCAATGTAATTATACTAATATATAATGATTTGAAGAAATAATGAAAAACACACCATTGTATGGAATACAGTTTGACATTTCTCTTGCAAATCATGTATTGTGTGTGCAATCTACAGGTAAGTCAGTTATCTGCTTGCAGGCAACTCATAAATCTGTAGGTTTTACTAAAGTTCAAGAATTAACTGTAAGCTTTTAGCTAAGGAGAAGATGGTCAGTGAGTGCAATGTACACAGTAATAATCTATCAAAATTTTTATGATGTCAAAGACAAACATCCTAACCCATGCTCCCACCTGTCAGGTGGGAGAATCATAAGAGCATTTGGAACACCCATGACTGGAGACCAAGCCTAGGAACAGGGATTAGGAGAAGAATATATAACATATTCCTCAAAAACACAAAATAGAAAAAAAATATAGTGGCACAATAAAAATCAGCACTGTGTGCCTGAAAAATAAATACTCTAAATGGCAAGGCAATAATTACAAAAACAATAAAGTTGCAATGCAAGACTTGTTACAAGTAAGCACTTTACATTTCATTGACTGAATTTGTGTTTCTTAAATGCATGAAAATTGTCATTTTCTCATTACACCCCATCAAGATTCTTATGTCAGGTGTATTTTGATAGCTGTACTTACTAAAAATAGGACTAGGTTGCTAATTGCCTTTTACTGTCAATTTTGCATAAACCTGAAAAATCTGGCAACTTCAGGGCCAGATTCTGGCCATTGATTTTTGAGAGTTGAAGGAGTTTATATAGTGTAACCTTATACTACTGAAATCAAAACATGAATTATGTCACAATTAACTCTCATTATATTTAGGCTTTCAAATATTATGGTTCAATTCACAACGAAAATGATATCGGACCATTTGAGCTGAATCAGTGACATTTTTTCAGAGATTGATGGAAACTGAAATAATTAAGACTCTATGTGTGTTAGAATAGCTTCTTATAATAACTTAAAAAATCAAGCCTAAAATTGAAGCTTAAATTTTGCAGAAGTATTTTAATAGATGTTTATACCTTGATCTTGGACGGCGGCGGACAGCATAAGACTGTGCATTTTCTTGACCTGTTCAACATCTTGTGCTATTTTATCGATGTTTCCACGTATCGTAGCGACCTTAAACGACGAAGATTGATAAATTAAAACAGAAGCTACGTTTTGATCTTCACTCCATTGCACAAATTAGCTTATTTTCAGTTTAAGGGTTTAAGGAAAGCGTAAAAGCGGAACTTACATGTTGAAAGAAGTTATCCATAAAAGTGTTTTCAACGTTAATCGTAGTTGAAGGTTCATCGTCGTCTTGTGATTCATCTTCATCGACAGGAGGTGCCTAAAAAACCAAAAGTTTCGATTAAACCAAGTTGATCTGTTGCATCCAGATGTGTCACGAGCTCCATCTACACGTACAAATAAGTTTTTTTCTCGAGGGAACTTTCGAGACTCAACGAAGCTACTAAATCATCTGATACTTTGGAACAAAAAGTTATACTAACAGTATTTTTTAAAGCTTGTAGCCGGTCTCTCATCCTGAAAATCCGAATAAATACAACTAAATAATATGGTACAAACTCAAACCACCTCCCAGAGTCGATTGAATGCAGCTCTCTTTGCCAGCGGTCTACTTTCGGAAAAGTTTTACCATCAGGGAGTGGGTGGGGAGGGGCGAGGGGATGGAACATAACATTTTTAATCTCTTTTAAGACAAACCGATCGATCCCATACAAGCCTTTGTAAATAACCGTTTGTAACACAACACCGCTCGCAAGCAAGAGTCACGTCCGCGTTCATGTAATGAGTTTGAGCCGCCTGTGTTAAAACGAGTAGTAAAAGGCGGTTGGTTTGATATAAAAAAAATCTCTCGCCCTCTTGGATTATTAATGGCAAGTATTTGTTTTGTGTTGTTGTTGTTTTTTTTCGACAACAGGGATTTGGAAACGAAACACTTCCTATAATATGGCATTCTCTCTTGGAGCTAGGATGACTAAAGCCCGGGGAGGTACTGCCATATATGGGCTATATAGGTATGTGCCGCTGTGAAGGGTATGTTTTTCAAGCAGTTTACTCTAGGATAGGGTATATAAATCAGAGCGTTTGGGTCTAGAATAGGGTATCATTTTTTAGGAAACTGATCAGTTGGTTGAAGATTTTATCTAGACTAGGGAAACAGCTACTCTGGGATAGGGGGATTTGGGGAGTTTACTCTAGTATAGAGTGGCAAAATTCAGCTGAACTAGCTCTGGCATAGGTTAAGGGTTCCAGCGGCACATCCCCACCCAGAAATTCCTAAAGTACCCCCCCCCGGGGGACTAAAGCGGGTAAGAGACTTGATACAATCGATAATACAAGATTAAAATAAAGATAAACAAGAAAAGTATAAACCTTTATAAACTTATTTTTATTTTATTTTGTTTTGTTTTCCATAATAAAAGTTAAAACTTTTATTGTGGAAATCATCATTACTATTCACAAAACAATACCCAAACATGGTGGCCCATTCGGTTACACAAAATTGACCTTAACATTAAACTGCATAAAAGAATAAGGATACCAAACCATCCTCACGTTGGGGTTAGCCTGAATAGAGCACTCAAGTGTGACGTCATAAAAATGAAACAATGTCTAAGAGGCCTACTTGCCAAAAATGATCATTTCGGGGCAACTTGTCTCTGAGATCGTAACCCAATTATGCTTAGAAAACTCCATACAAATCCTTCTAAATTTTTTTCGGCCGAACCCCCAAAAATTAGAAGGGTTTGTATGGAGTTTTTGGACCTTGTTACTTCTTGGGCATTGTTCTTTCAGAATTTCCTGAAAAATCACATAATTTCAGAAATTTTATTTTTATGATGTCATCACTTTAGAACTCTATAACAGGCACTTTATGATCCAAGTGAGGCGAATGCGGCTTTTTCACTTTTCCTATATGCAGGCTTCGTTGGGGGAGGGGCTAAGTCTTAGCTTCCTAATAAACTAATTGTAAACTAAAGTGTCGAGTGGCACCTCTCACTCAAAAGGGGGAACAGTAAACAGTCTCTGTAACAATTACAAATATTTTCCTTCCAAATTTCCAAAATTTTAAAACATTCTAAAAGCTGCCAGAAATACGCTGCACCAAAACCATCGGTTCTACATACAAAGCTTATATTGATTTTACATAAAAATAGCATACTAAAGTAGACTTGACGAAAAAAAATATTAGTAACACTTTCTAAACCTACCAATAAGTATTTTTTATTATTATTTATGGTAAGTTTCTCCTACTTTCGGACAAAACCTGTTTTACACACCTCCATCCCCCTCCACATAAAAAAGATCCAAACATGTTTAGCTTTTGATTATTATCTTTGGTTGAATGAGACTAGATAATAGTCTGGAGTCTGTAACAGAAACGCAAAAGCACATGCACGGCACAATAAGAGGCTTTAATAGCATCAATGTTTTTCTTTCTCGCCTTTTTAGAGAAAGAGCGGTTGCAAAGGCACCGCCCTTCACAGCACAGACGAAACTGGAAGTGATCACGAACCACTAGCCAGCCAGCTTAAGACTTTTGTTCACGGCTACAATTGTTTCGGAAACCAGATTTGAGGATCAATACTATTTGAACTTGTCACCTCGTGAATGCAAGCCTGTAACTAGACTGAAACCCTTAGACTACGAATGACTGTGTTGTTCCATTTGATTGTTTCGACTATACTTCAAGACGTCGACTGAAGAATTGTCGGATGATCTACTTCGCTCGCGGCGTTGTCAGTTGATGGATCTAAAGGCCTCATGTTGCAATATTTGGAAGTAGAAAAAAAGAAAGCCCTCCTGCATAATAAGCAGTGGACTTACTGCCCGCAACTATTCCCTCGATGTTTTGTTTGTTTGTGTGTTTTTGTCCTCCTTTGCTTTCAATATATCAACGTCTGTTACAAGAGAGTACAGTGATCGGGGAGTGACTTAATCTGTCAGTCTAAAGGAATATCATCTGTATCTTGTGGCCGATGATAGGGCCTCGGCTTCACGTTGTTGACGATCCTGGTAAGATACTGCGTCCCTGCACCAGCTGGCAGAACATGGCTCAAGTCGAAAGGGTTTGCAGAAGATGGATCAACCATTTGTCTGAATATCGCCTCCTCATTTCCGGTCCCAAAGTCGTCTTGTTGTAAAATGTACTTCCACATCTCAATAACGCTCTTGATACCATCCAGCATACGATGCCTCATTCTCGAGTCAGTGTTGATCCAAACCCTGTAATACGCCATGTCCCAGCATTCACCTTCAAACATCATGGGAAAAACAACCGCAGGGATTCCATGTTTCTTATTAATCTCTCTGAGATCTTTCACTAGGGCCCTTTCTAGAGGATCGAGGGCTTCTAAACTGCCAGTTTCAGCAGCTTTGTTAAAAGCCATATCGAGCAACTCATTGCTAGTTGCTACGAACATTTCTTTCATGTCGTGGTAGCGGAGACTTGAGCTTTTACCAGTGCTGCTTTGACTGGTCATCACCTTCGTTTGTTTTGGTAGACTGTCCTTTTTTTTTCGTTGTTTTACTTCTGTAACAGGATTTGCAGATGCAACTGATTTGTTACTTGGAATGCATTTCTTTTTTATATTACCTTTCTGTTCTTCTTCTTGATGATGAAGCAACTCTCTTGTAAATCGCACAGGCCGTTCCAGAATACGTTCAACTCTTTCGGTCAAGGATTCCAGGGTCTCCGGGTTTTCAATATAATCTTCGCCAAACAGATTGTATGATCTCACAAAGAAGTGTGGCAAATTTTTCTTTAAAAGGGCTTGTAAAAGGTTTTCAAACAGCTTCATAAAGCAAAACACTCTGTTGCTTTCAGTCCACATTCCGGGATCAGTTTCCTCAAGTGTTTTCAGAAGTAGGTTTTTCAGGTGAAAAGTGACCAAACCCTCTGGAGCAGTAGAAAGATAGGCTCGATGAAATTTCTTCATGCAACGGTAGCAGTCTCGCTGTACACTGTTCATCTCTTGACTTAGTAGGTATTCTGCGTGTGAAAATGATAATCTGAAGTCGTATTTGGGATGGCCACCAACTTTGGGCGGCTTTACCACCAAGTGGAATCCTTCTTGAACAATCCTATCAACAATTTGAGGCGAAGGCCACTTACGCACTTGTTTAATCCAATCTTGTGCAATCTTCGGCCAACCTCGACATCTTAAAGCAGGGACAAAATCAAATCCTCCGACGATATCATGGCTTTGTGCTTTTTCCGTGTTTTCGAATTTAGTTTCAGGTTTCGTGCAAGCTTTGGTTTTTGGTTCGTTTACTGTCTCGAACAGGTGCTTGAACCAACGGTCATACACCCTTTTCTCGAATTCTTCATCTTGAGTGTCTTTATTTCCATCTTCCATCTTACTGATTGTCTGTTTCTGCATTGTCTATGGCTGTGATTGTGGCATCCGTTCTTGATTCTCTTTTTCTCGACTGTGTGAGGTAGTTTCCTCGCAATTTCTTTCGTTCTCGCCTCCTTCCTCTGAGAAATAACCATCCCTTTCCCGAAAATTCTTTACTGATGACCCACCTGGAAAGGAATAAAGATTCTCAGCATTCGGACTCTGGTTGTCGCCAGTAATGCTAGGTGTGACGCATGATTCATTTGTACTGAGTGGCAAGATCCCTTCCAAGCCTTCTATAACTTTCATTTCGCTGGTGTCGTTAGAAAATCTTTCTGGCTCAACACTCTCTTCGGAATTCATTCTCTCGCCTACTGCTGGAAAGTATTTTGTTTTTCTGCTTTCGTTCTGTGTTCTTCTGTCAATATCACGATATCGGGTTTTCAGGGTTTCAAATCGGTCGCTCATTAAAAGTTCTTGCGCGATTATGGGAAAACTTCGAGGAGAACCAAACAAACCAGTTTTTTTCAATGATATTTGTGCCTCATTGACATACTGGAATACATCGGTTATAACTTGGGCGTGTTCTTTGGTATACTCAATTCCTCTGGCTGTGCAAAGGTCATGTGCCATCCATTCCCATTCAGATACATCCAAATTGGCCAAATATCTTGGATCTTTTTGTTTGTTAATCTGTTCGGTGTTAGAACCGTTGGAATGGGCGTAATTAACCGTTAAAGCTGGACTTGTTGGACTATTCTTCCATTCATAAATGCCATTGAAAATTTCTTCTCGAGACATCACTTCAAGTGTCCGAGTGAAGAAGTCCACCAAATGAGGTGGGAAACTGCCATAAATTGCAGAATGAAAGTTCTTTAAGGCCGCTGTGGCTAAGAAGTCTGTACCCTCTACTAGACAGGATTTTAAAATGGGGTGGTTTACTCCCTTGATTCTGATGTGCATTGGGTGTTCGGGTATGTATTCAATGAGGTCGCCATGGATAATTAAATTATCCGAATTGGGAAATATCACAATATCTTCATCCCCTATATCTCTGGTTTGCGGACACTTTAAATCTTCTGCTGTGCTGCCATAATGTCGAAAAGTGATGTTAGTGTTAAATCTGTGGTTGATAATCTCTGACAGATGCTTAAAAATGAAGATGGAAACATGTTCGGTGTGCTCCTTTAAAGCCTGGCCATCTTCTCCTCTTTCTCCTAGTAGTTTGAGGAGAAAGTTTAAATCTTGGGCTTCCGTATCTCCTCCTGCCGCTGCCATTCTACAGAACTGTAACAATTCCTAAGTGGAAAGAGCTTTAAAATGTCATATGTGTCGAAAATGAAAATGTTGAGTATTGTTAAGTATTTTACTTTCTATGACCTACCTTAAGTTTAATTATTCTACAAAAAACGAAAATAATTGTTCTATTCATACCTTTCTTTTCCCATGACAGAAGCTTTGTTAAGTAATATACTTTGTTACTTGTTATTATCATCATTATTATTGTTGTTATTACTATTATTATCATTAATATTATTTATTATTTATTATTATTATTATTATTATTATTATTATTATTCAGTTCATGAGACCGTATTTCCTCTCTAAGGGCCGGGTCCAAACCTTGAATCTGAGGCACTTGAGGGTTGCTTTGTCTTGATCGATAGAATATGTACCGTTTCCAGCAACGCTTTCTTTCAGGAGTTCCTCTGTCTTTTGAAATTCCCAGAGGTTGATGTTTCATGGAATTTCTCTGACGAGCTTCTCTGAGCCTTTCTTATTCACTCCTAACGCACCTACGACCACCCAGTCTCCTTCGCAGCCGCTCGGACCGGAGTCCCCGGGAGCGGCGAGCATTTCGTGACTCCGGCCCGAGGGGCTACGCGGTTTTCGATGGAGACTAACGACCACTGGGATTATTTCTGTCTTCAGCTACCACATTCTGGTGATTTCTATATCAAGATCTTTATACTTGGATAATATTTCGGAAACCTTGTTGGAATTATAATATTATCATTCAGGGTCACGCAACTACGGTTTCCTCCTAAACACATTAACAACACTTTTCAGGCTAGAGTACTTTTAGATCTCCAGGAATGCATTAATATTCTAAGTGGCGCTTTAAAATGTGTCTCTATTCGGCAATCATAGAGAAACTTGACTGTCTTGAGTCTTTTCGAAATTACATGCAAGGGCCTCAGTGTTATTCAGTATTATTTTCCCGACAATGTTAGAGGCAATTTAACGTATTACGAGTGTGGGAATATTTCTGATTTCTCTCTCTCCATCATATTTTTGAATCCGAACATTTTAGGTTTCCCTTTTTTTACGAAAGATAGCCTAACCTAGGGATTGAAATATGAAAAATAAAACTTCAGAACATGAAATCGTAGGGAATTTCTTAGATAAACTTTGAAAATTGTTCATGAATGGAACGGTCATCTAGACATTTTTAGCCGTCCTCAAGTAATAGAATATTCTAGCTAATATCTGCATCTCCGAACAGATACAGTGTTTTACAGAAAACAGTCGTTGGGTGCCCCTGATTATTATTATTATTATTATTATTATTATTATTATTATTATTATTATTATTATTATACATCAACAACTCCCTTCTACTTCCTACACGTAATAATGTGGCAAAATGGAGATTATCAGAAAGTCCTGATTGCTCATTTTGCCTTAATCCTGAATGACTCCTTCATATTGTCGCTGGTTATCGACAGTACTATACCTTGATCGCTTCACCTGGAGACAGGACTCAATCCTTAACTTCATTGCCAAGTCACTTCAACCCGTAATTAATGTTCACTCTTCACTCTATGCCGATGTTAATGGTTTTCTGCATCCTCTAATAATAACTGGTGAAAATTATCGTCCAGATCTTCTTTTCCTAATTCAGTCCAAGTGCCTATATATTCTAGAATTAACAGCCAGTGCTTTCGAGTCTAACCTTAATAACAATGCAATGCGTAAAAAAGAAAAATACCTGAACTTGTCCAAAGAAATGAGCAGAAATTACATATGTGTGAAATTTGTAAGCCCGGTGGCTTCTCTTGGGCTTCCTCGCCGTGAGAATTTAAATAATTAGATTTTTATTTGATTTGTACAATTTATGGCAAACAAAACAATGAACCTCTCCATGAGCTCCCTTGGTGTTTTCTCCGACGAATGCCCCACGTTCTTAGACATGATGAATGACATTGCAATTGGGCATTGATAAAAAGGAGCAATATTATATAATAATAAAAAAGATAAATGTAGCCATTAGAGCAACATATTACATCTTTCGTTGTAGAATTAGGAATCGGAATACTAGGCTTAATGAAATTTTGATTTTTGAATAATTCAATCTCAAGCAGCCAATTGTAATTTGCCTAGTAGCGAGATTTTCAATTGTACATTCATAAAAGACAAATAAAGTTGCCATTATTATCAGTATATGCATATCTCACACCTATAGGTTAGCCCGTGTACAGACGCTAGGGGAGCGTCTGTACACTGGCTACTATTGGTGGCCTTATTCCCCAAAGCTATCTCCTATAGCATTAGGTTTCAAGAGTCTTTGTTGATCTCTTGTTGAGCTGTTCCCAAAAAACAAGAGAACCTGGGAAGGAGGTTGCAAACAAGCTTTCTGGAGCGATGCAATAATCCCAGGTGTTCCCAACTTGCTGATCCACATCCTTAGGTACAATAGACATGATAGATACACTTCTGCAGTTCCAGATCTTTTGCACTTCCCCTTTTTAAGTCCTGATAGTGGATTTTCTCCCTTTCTTTTTCTGCTACCCGTGTATCAAAAGGGCAAGCTACATCGACAATTATATAGCACACCCTGCCCTCCTTTTTCAGCTCTACAATATCAGGTCTATTGTAGTCTAAATAGCGGTCGCTGTCTGAATTCTGAAATCCCACAGTAACTTCACTTGGTCATTTTCCATCACTATCTGTGGAGAATGGTCATACCAGGTTTCGCTGCACTGCAGATAAATCTTTTTGCAAAGATTCCAGTGGACAACTTGAGCAACCTTGTCGTGTCTCCAGTTTTTAGACTGATTTGAGCTAATTTCTTGCATTCTGCAGTTATATGGCTGACATCCTCCCTTTCTCCGCATAGGTGGCACAACGGTAAAACATCTGGCTTGTCAATCTTCTTTTTGATGCAATTTGTCCGAAGAGCCTTATTTTGTGCAGCAGTTAGAAGACCTTCGGTTTCTTTCTTCAAGATCCCTCCTTTCAACAAATTCCATGACAGTCTCTAATCTTCAGTGCTCCTCAAAAATGTAACTGTCCGTGTAATGATTTATCTCTGAAGCTGCATGGTTAACCTTCTTTGACTAACACTTTCCTTCTCCACCCCTTCATCAGTGTTCATCTAAGATCTGATTTTCGTCTTCAGTAACCGATTAGACCAATGATTAGCAACCTCTCAGAGCCTAGTGGCCTCCAAGGTACTTATGCAAGCTGCCAACATCGATGTTAACACGATCTTCAACCCTTGTCAAGCCTCTGCCTCCCTTTGATCATGATCTCTTGACATAAAATCTATCTACATCTGCTTAGAGATGAAGTCAGTGATTTGTAAATTGTTAGCAGCTTTCTTGTTTTTTCTGTCCAATGTCCTTAGTTCCTCTTTACTCCAACTGTTGATAACTGACCGAAATCGTGTTAATGAAACTACTCTTGAATTAAGTGCGCTTACAACATTCCCACCGTTCAGCTGTAACTTTTAGATTCTTCTTTATGCTCCTTAAATTATTCTCCAATTATTTCTTTACCATTTTTTTTTTTTTCACTATTTAGCGTCTTTAACAGTAGCCTGCGAAAACAGCCGTTTTCTCCTCACTCCTCGCCTCTGGGAACGTTTCGCTACTTAAACAAGTTAGCCTCCAACGCATGCGTTTTTAGGAGACAAACTTAAAGGAAGGAGTTTCAGGGTTTTTAGAGAAGCTCGAATTTCGTCCCTCCCCCATTGAGGAGGGACAAAATTTGGGTTGTTTACCATTTACAAAAAGTTTCCGGGAAATCCGGTTGGAAAGGAGTCTGTAGACTGTTCACAGTCCCCTATTTTTTCGTGAGATCGTTTAGATATACCGCGTCTTACCGTCACGGGTATCTTGATTTTCAAATGTACCAAAGGGCTGGGCGTCGGGGATTATAGTAGTCAAGATGGCAGCCCGTAATGCAAAGCGCTCGGTGTCGATGATCTTACGGAAAAATAGAGGACTGTGAACAGTCTATCCCTCCGGAGAAGTTTCTTCCCTTACACCTGTACACATAAAATGACGATCCCACAGGATCCCAACATGCATTGCGATGAAAGACAATTACACATCCGGGCAATACGTCTGTTCCCGCCGACTTCAAACGTGACTGGTTTCGACCGGTTAGCTCCGAGCTCAATAAGGATATTGCGATCTTGCGTTGTGATACCATCCCTTTCAATCTCAAGCCATCGTTTCTCCTCTGTTGATATTGAAGGAAAAATTAATATAATAAGAAATCAGCTTTATAGGTGAAGACAATTATCCATTGTTCTTGATCTTGAAAAAATGCAGCAACCAACTCAAGCGGTCTCCACTACTCAAGGTACAGAGCCAGTAGCAACATTCAAGGTGTGTTTTAACTTTCGCCAGCTTGCAAATCCTACTGATTTTTTCTAAACCGATTGCCGTTGTTTAATGTTAATTGCTCTTATAACAGCTTGTTCTTGTTGGTGACGGTGGTACAGGGAAGACAACGTTTGTTAAACGCCATTTGACAGGAGAATTCGAGAAAAAATATGTTGGTGAGTACGCGACGTGCAAAATTATACAATACGTGCGGTACCTTGAGAAGAGACATGCCCAATAGTTACCTTCAGTTTGTCGTGTTCGGAACTCTTGAGACGTAAATCGCTCTTCTTCTCATAAAATATTTGGCAGAGCAATTTATGCTACACCTGGCTGCGTACAAACAGTAAGCTTAACTAAATCGTACATGTGACCATCAGTGCTCTAATCGTGTTTCTTTGGTACATTGCCGATCGCTACTTTTTTCAAAACTGTTAAGAAATAGAGGTAATTTGGTAGACGACGATGAACTTTATGGTCACAGCCATTCCTATTGCAATCGCTCCATGCACTTTTCTTGTTCCGGTTTTGTAGTTTTCAGAAGTAATAGGTAACATCGGGTGAAACCAGATTAGACAACTTATGAGGTGTACACCCTCCATTATTCTCTAAAAGTATAAATACTGGAACAGCACCCCACTAACCTTGTAGAATTGCTTAAAAAAAAAGCAAAACAGCAGAGTGCCAGTTATGGAGAGAACATACAAGAGAGTTAAACACTGATCTGAAATGATTGTGCACAAGTCAATGGAAAGCCCTGCACCCCAATACCCGGATAATGTGGGGAATTTCTTTAATTTTAGACTGTTCTTTTTGTCATGGTGTGCGGGGTTTCAACTACATTTAGATGCAAGTATCAGGGAGCCGGGACAAAAAGCAGGGCTTAGGCAGGGATTCACTTTCGACCCCATGTTGAATAGGCACGCCGCGCAAAGATCACTGGGAGAATAGACCTTTTCATGGTTTTTTCAGCTTTTAACATGGACAACTTAGGAAAAATCTGTCGACAACATTGGAAAGAGCACCTTAAAATTAGTAAGATTGTCAAATTTGAAAGTGATACATTTTATGCAAGCAAAGATTGCGAAAATTTACAGACGTTTGTATGGTGGGGGCAAGTTTGTGCCCCCCACAAAATTTCGCGACTTTGAGGAGCAATATCTTTGTTAGTTTTCAACAAATCACATTCAAACTAGGCAATTTTATTAATCTTAAGGTGTTCTTTTTAGTGGTGTCGATGGATTCTCTCCAACTTGTCCATGTCAAAAGTTGAAAAAAAAAACATGAAAAGGTCTATATATGGTCTCACTTCATTCAATTTTGGCTGCATGAGAAAGAGAAATGGACAGTACTGTTAATGTAAATATCTGTTAAAGTTCAGTTGGAGACAAAAATTCTTAAATATATTAAAAAATGATTTTGGTCAACATTGTGCATTTGTTATTTTTTGAAGTACTTTATTGCCCCAGGAGTGGGGACCAAAAGTGCAGTTTGACGCTCAAAATTGCCCCGCGGCTTAGTCTAATACCCCTCTATTCCCCAGGTATGGGGGTGCGGGGCTTTCCCCTGACTAGTGCATTAGGGTTAAGCACTGAACTGAAAATGGTTAGCTTTCAAATGAATGGGATATGGCAGAAGTAAGTGTCTACTGCATTTCCTCGAATAATAGCTGTCCAAGGATTAATCGCCACCCTCGAATAATCGCCCCCACTCACCCCTCTTGCCACTTTCTCTTTATTTTATCCCCTCCCTATCAAGTTGAAGTAGGATCTGATCCAGCAAAACTGATGAGTGACAATTCAAGCTCTGAAAACTAATCAACGAACCAAATTTGGAACACTTAAAAGGCCCATGTTCAGTTTACTTGATGTGATAATTTTTTGATTCAATGGAATAATAAAACAAACTATATAGGGGACTTCCTCTAGGAAGCAATATTTGAAATGATCATCCCTGGCTATTATTCGAGGAAATACGGTATTTTAGGAATTACTAGATTTGGCAGCTAAGCCTCATGTAGTGGATACAGTTGTAGGGTATGAAGGAAGTGGCTCAGGTTGAAAGTGTCCCAGTCCTGTGTAACTGTCTTATATTACACAGGAAGTAAGATTTTTTCATGTAATTTTACTGAAAGAAAGTCTGGCTTCAGCTTGATGTTACCTAATGCTAACCTTAATACATAATTAAACAAGCTTCATTAAAGCATCTGTTCACACTAGCAAGTTTTTCTTGATAGTGCTATGGATTAAGAAAAACTTTGACAAATTTTTTCTTTACACTGAGATTGAACTTTAAGATTCGCTCTTCTTACACTAAGCATAAAGAGGAAAACTTGCTAGAGTAATTGAGGCTTTGGCAAAGTGACCAGTTAGGTTGCATTGATAATGGTGCAAACATGTGATAGAAGTTTTATTTTGATTACTTTTATAATAGCCACATTAGGAGTTGAGGTTCATCCATTAGTCTTCTATACAAACAGAGGTCCCATTCGCTTCAATTGCTGGGACACAGCTGGTCAAGAGAAGTTTGGTGGTCTTCGTGATGGTTACTATATCCAAGGGCAGTGTGCCATCATCATGTTTGACGTTACATCAAGAGTAACATACAAAAATGTACCAAACTGGCACAGAGATCTTGTTCGAGTGTGTGAAAATATCCCCATTGTTCTCTGTGGAAACAAGGTGGACATCAAAGATCGCAAAGTCAAGGCTAAAACAATAACTTTTCACAGAAAGAAGAATTTGCAGGTATTAAAACTTCACGAAATATGTCAGTTTTCTTTATTGTCATTGTTAGGGTCACTCATTCATTCACTTATTTTTGCCATTAACCACATACAAATACAACAAGAATATACAGAAATTTATAATACATTTAAAAGATAATATACACGTCTATTCTAACTAAATTATTTACAAAATTAAATGTTTAAGGTGGTAAGGACAAGGAAGCCTACATGTATATAGAAGCGGGGAGTTTATAAACTATAGGCTTCCTGGAACTATAGGCTAAACCATGCAAGTTAAGGGTACTGAATGAAAATTTGGATTAATTTTTAAAAGTAAAGAAAAGAAAAAAGAAAAGGTATGTGGCTCAACAAAGAGTATATTTCACTAAGAAAGAAGGGATTTTTGATGCTTACATGGGCTTTAAGGGTTCTGAGCATTTTCTTGAAATGGTTAACACCTCCTCAGGGCTTGAAAAAAGTCTGATCCAGTAGTCCAGGACGAGTACATTTTCAGGATGGAGGAGAAGTACAGTCTAACCTCTCCTTACGGACACCTCCCTATAATGGACAGTTCATTTGGTCCCAGAAATGCCAAAAATCATACATTCCCTGCCTCTATTAATATGGACACCTCTGTAAAGCGAACAATAAATTTGGTTCTGTCCCTTTGGTGTCCGTATTAAAGAGGTTTGACTGTAACTTATAAAGCTGACTTGCCCAATGTTCAAGGGTCCAGGCAAGTGATCCTCTAACAAAATCATCAACTAGGAGGAAGAAGTGGCCATGAGGACAAGCTGGAGTTTCACATTTTTTAGCCCTCCTCCTGCAGTGATTTTGTTACCCCCGTATCCTGTGTCTCTGACGCTTAAAAATTCTCAAGGACATAAAATATTTCTTTGGGACGTAATAATCAATCAATCTAAAAGATGTTTTTAAAAGGATGCCCTGTTTGCACAATTTGAAATATGTATTGAGAGCTACCTCCAAACAAGAGAGTAACACTGTGCGTTTACAAAATAGTTTAAGAATAATTTCTGAACAAATAGACAGATATCTTCACACAGATTCTCTGATACTGTTTTTTTACTCATTATGTTTGCCATCTATGGAAAGCACATGGCTGAACCAAGATGGCAGACAGTGGTTCCTAACATGGCAAAGCATTTTTGTAACTGATTGTATCAAGCTTTAGGGCTTGTTAACATTAAAAAGAAATTAGAAAATAGAACATTTTTTGTCAGGAAGGGTGTAATAATTTTTTAATATTAGTACACTGTAGTGTATTACAGAGATAAGTGCTTTGCTGTTGAAAGTAGACTACAGATTAAACGTGATTGTCTGGTTTCATGTGAGTTCTGGCATCTTTTACCAGTAATATAATAAGGACTCATTGGGTCATTGATTAACAAATTCACTGTCCTGTTTAAACTTAAAACAAAACATTTGTTTAGAGGTAAAACATTAAAATTATAGCAAGAGTATTTCCAGTTTTTTTGGTTGCTTTTTTCAAAAACTATTTGACTAGTGGACATGCAGCTAAGAGTTGTTTAATATTGTACACTTGATGTCAGGTCCAGAGGGACACAGTTTTATTTTCTTGAGACATTAGGACTTAGAGAAAACTAAATAAACTTGTTTCCAGAGGTACCCGACATTAAGTGTTTTGTTATATTCTTAGACTTTCACTTAAACAGCGATGAAGAATATAGAACGAATCAAAACAATATCATTACTTATAGAGCTTTAAAAGAACACTAATTCAATTTGCAAAAGCGCTGAATGAGTGATTCACAAAGTACTTCCCTTGCATCAAATGGCGTGCACAGAATGTCACCAATTCCACTCAGCCTTTGAAAGAAAACCAGTTGCAAATATATTTAAATCAAACAAATGGATCAAATGCACAGGTAACTTGCAGTCCTTGTGTCGTACTTGACAAAAAAATGTATTTCCAAGTGTTGTTAATTGTGTAGGTCACACAGCAGTAAAAGTAAAGTACACTAAATTAATACTCTTTTGTTTCAGTACTATGACATCAGTGCCAAGAGCAACTACAACTTTGAAAAACCATTCCTATGGTTAGCAAGGAAACTTGTTGGTGATCCAAACCTGGAGTTTGTTGAGATGCCAGCTCTTGAACCTCCTGAGGTCCACATGGATCCACAAATGGCAGCAATGTACGAGAAAGAACTTCAAGCTGCTCAAGCTACAGCTCTCCCGGAAGAAGAAGATAATGACTTGTAGTTTTAGAAGCATGGGTCCTGTTAGTTTCAAGAGTGAGGATAGCAACTATGCTTCACTTTACTTCAACCTCATATTATTATAGTATTTGAGTTATTATATACTTTGTAAATGTCCAATTTTTGTTATGGAAGTTAAACAGAGTACATATAAATGAGTGAATAGAACAACACAGCAGATTGTTAGTTAGAAAAATCCTTCAGGCCCAGGTTGTTCAAAAGCTGGATAGCGCTATCCACCGGATAAATCACTATCCAGCGGATATGTATTACGGGAAACAATTGCGTTATCCGCTGGATAGTGATTTATCCGCTGGATAGCGCTATCCAACGTTTGAACAACCGGGGCCAGGTCTTTAATAAAGTTAATATGCTGTAGTGATGTTATCATGTAGTTTTACTGACAGTAGAAGTGATGAAAAGGTCTAGCTTTTGAATTCAGCACAAAGCATATTTATTAGAATGCTCCATAGTGAATCTACAGAAGATCCATTTCAGATATTAAAAACCTTTTTTTCATAGTATCAGGCTGTTTATAGAAAAGAAGAGCTTGAAACAGAATGCAATTTACTGCAAATGTAGAGCTTTTAATTCAAAATAAAAAAAGTCATAAAACTAAAACATGTCATTTTTTTGTCATATCTATGTAGGGAATAAGTTAGCAATCAAGTCTTCTTAGGCATCACACAGTAACGTTTCTTGGCTAGAAAAAAACTGAGAGCACATCATCACTATCCCTGTAAGAGTGAAGTGTTTGCTCCTCACTAGATTAAACTTACTTATTGCCCATGTGAAATTACACATAGGTGCTATCTTTTATTTTTGCTTTTGTGTTGTTTTGCTTGTTCTTGCTTTTGAAGTTGACGCTTGTAATCATCAAATGTGAGTATGTCTGCTTCCTCTCCAGTTTTGCTTTTTCTTTCAAGGAAAAGGCCAAGGGGTTCTCTATGCAAAAGAGAGATACTTCTGTTCCAATAAGGTTCCTCTATTCCCAGCACTTCACGGACCTTTTTGGCTATTACCTAGGGTAAAGAAGTAAAATAAAGTAAAGAGGTAAAACAAACTGTTTTGCCTTTCCCTGATTCAAACTGTTTTTTTACTTCAACATTAGAAATCAGAACCTTATTCCCACACTTGAGTTGCACAACACAAAATTGGAGGACAATTTTCTTCCTGACATAATGTGCTAGTACCTTTAGCCCTTTGTTCATTAAGTGATGATGTGCATAAGGCAGAAAGCAAATATTTCTTTTTTCTTCTTAACTCGGACAGACAATAGTACAATATTGCATTGACGTAAAGGGGTAACGTCATGCTATTTGCTATCTTTTTAAAAAGCTAAAACTTCTTTGGCATGAATTGAATTCCAAAACATAATGGTCATTCTTATTTAAGACTCTTTAGGCATTAAAACCTGTTTTCTGTTACAACAGATAGCAGGGATGGATGTGGATTGAAACCTGAACTAGTTGGGCCAACTTTTTCAAGTTTTAATGCTATACCTGCAAAAATCACCAAAAAAAATTATGGTTAGTGCTCCATAGAGACATTTGTCTGATATCTCTTTCATACATTAAGCTTGCTTAGTGCTCCTGTAGCGTTAGGCACTAAGAAATGTCTTCAGCACAGAATTAACCTACAAATCAAAATTAACCCCCAAAAATTCCATTTGCTTTGCTGTTTCCGGTGAAGTGCTTCAGAAATATTATTTTATCGGCCTTTATGAATATTCTACTAAATGCAAAAATCCTTAGTGACTTGGCAAGGAATGGAAATGATTGTCTCCTTAGCTAAACTATCCATGTAATATTTTTACGTTAAAGAAAATTTACTTGCTGGAAATAAAGGGCAAGGTGTTAAAGTGCTCACAGGGAGCTTTCCCTGCCTCATATACTTGGGACACTTGTAGTTTCCCAACCTCCATAAAAAATTTACAACACTATGATACAGGTGTCGCCATAATTATTTTTCATGTGAATGCTGCCATCTGCCATTTGCACATCCACCATAATATACCTTGTCTGCTCCCCAAAATTTCGCTTGTGCAAAAATTCTTTTTGGGGGGGGTGGGGGGAACAAGGTATATTTTGGGAGATGTGCAAATGGCAAATGGATAATATTAATTATCAAGCTAAATGAGATATACATGTAAAGTTTCATAAGAATCTGTTACTAACAAGATCATGGACACTATCACTGTCAATTGACTCATGAAGACTACCACTATAATGATTAATAATAGGTTAAGGAGGTGGAAAAGTACCTTGATGTGTTCAAAATCATTTACTCCCATTCTCGGCAGTGATGATGCATCAACATTGATAAGTTTCCTTCCATTTATAAGGTTATCTTTAAAGCAGGCCTGTAAAAAGTTAAGAGTATGATCAATAGTTTGTAGACCTTACCATAAAACTGATGGTCGACTATTATTCTTTGTATCTATTCTGATGAACCTCAAACTTAAAAGAATCATTATTCTAGAATAATTAACACAGATGTAAAATAACATTTACAAGTACCACTGTTCCAAGAATAAGGTCTTCAAATATTACACAGGCTCCAGGAGACGTTTCCGTTTCCAGGGATGGGGTAGGGGGTACTCCCACTAATGTCCGGACTATACATATGCATTATTGACCAAAGGTCAAGATGGCTGGATATTGGGCTCATTCTTTTTTGGGTCTTTATTGACCGAGACAAAGTCGAGATCAATAAACACACAAAAAAGAATGAGCCCAGTATCTTGCACCCACCTTGAGCTACCCCACCCTCAATAACAATACTAAATGAAAGACTGCAAACGGAAATGAAAACAATACCTGTCAAATTTCTGTATTAGAACATTCAATAAGTAGAGTACTAGTAAACTTTCCCCTAAAAGACATCTTGTGCATAAGCGAGTGTACCTTTATCATTATTCTAGGTTAGTTTAGACAAAAACATGGGATAATTCAACCTCGTCCCCAGCGTAGGGGGAAAAGTCTTGTGTCGCTGCACATATTTCAGGAACACTGCGACGATTAAAGAGCTTAAGTCAGTGAGCCATTATCCAAGACGCGGAAATAACTTCCGTTATCTAAGCAACTGGAGTGCCATTTTGTGAAATATACTTTTGATAATCTAACAATTTGATAAGCAATCATAGAACATGCACAAATTTCTTCAAACATGGGCCTGCATCAAATGTTTAAACATCGATTTGTTTCCTTACTCGATATTGTTTGAAGCCTAAAAATTCCACCCAGTCTGCAACGTCTTCGATATTCCAAGTAAGACAGGAAGGCGTTCCATCGGAGTCAAAAGTCGGCTCGAATCCATTGTCAAACTTTGTGGGAGTCTTCCTTGAACTTTTAATAAGTCCTTCCGCCATCTTTGTTTTCCTTGACAACAAGTGATCTATCCCATAAGTCCGCACGCTCTTTTACATATCTACTTGACGGGGAGAGGGGTAGAGGGGAAGGAAAGATGGGATTCAGGACAGATTCAGACTTGTTTTTCCAAATGTTTTCTTCGTTTTGAGGATGTTAACAGTTACTCTCTCTTTTCAGGCTCCTCTAAATTGGAAATAAAATAAAGTGAAACAGGTGGAAGCGCCATTTCGCGGGCGGTCGTGTATGCAGTACGCTGGATTCTAGCTTGTACTTTTGGGCACGAAAAGAAGAAATTATTCAGTAAACTGACTAGTGTTTTGAAATTTGTAGATCTGAAAAATATAAAAAAGGTGAGACTGGCGCAACCTCGTTCCCAGGGTTCTCTCCTACCCGGGAGAGAACCCTGGGAACGAGGTTGACTCTGGCGAAGCGCTTTGATACGAACATGTAAAAACGGATAAAAGAAAGGGGAAAAGGCAAAGGAAAAAGAGAGATGGAAAAGGGGAAAAAAAAAGAGCTAGAAAAGAGATCGACCTGTAAATTCGCAAAAAACAGATGGCTTCTGCGCATACGTACTCACTCACCGTCTTCTTATTGGCTAAGAGCGCACAGTTGGTTTGGAAATCAGCGAAAACTACAGATTAGTGATTAGTTAGTTGAAGCCTTAGGCTAGATTTCCACTGTCACGTAATTTTTACGTGCCCGCGTAAATCAAATTGAGGCATGAAAGGTCGCGCGTTAACGTTAAAGTTGAACCTCGCTCAACTCTTACGTTAACGCGCGACACTGATTACACACATTCTTTCTATATTTTTTGCGCATAAAATTTGCTTGCGTACGCACGTAAAAAATCACGCGACAAATCTGCAAGCAGATAAATGACAAAGCTTTAGATTGCGCATGCATTGCATGATTTTCAAGAGCCATGTCAAAATGAGCTCCTTGCGACGATGTGTTTGTCGCTATTTTTCTTATAAACAATCTGTAATAAAACAATTATTATATTCGGTTTTTGTGATTTCCAGAATAATCAGCCTTGGCCCTCGTGCTAATTGGCAAAGAAACCGGCCCCAAAAAAGGAGATTTAGGTTTTTTTAGTTGAGTTTTTTCGCTAATCGCTGGCGGTCGCCAAATCAGTGGTTAAGGCAACCAGGCAGCTTGAGTAAAATTTGTCTTTTTCGATGTAAATTCGTCCAGTTGACCAAATTTAGCATAAGAAGGGTTTGTAAACTAAAAAGGAAAGAAAGGAAAAGGACAAGAAAAAAATCTAAGAAAACGGAGAGGGGCCCTAAATTCAGGGGAGTATGACTTGTATATCATTAGGGAGCTTAAGAAGCGACGTTTTTGTGCAACGCACGTCAACTGGAAATGATCCTTTTTCTCTTTTAATAAGCATTGATGCTACCATATTTGTATTGCCAAGTGTCTTAATTCTTATAGAGACGATTTGCTCAAAAATTTGTTCAAAATCACGGCTCAAGAATCCAAAAAGTCCACTTTCGGTTGACGTGCGTCGTTCAAAAGTGTCGCTGCTTCAACTCCCTATTTATGGAAACAGGTCATTAAACGCGTTGCAAAGCCCAAGCCCAGTTGCAACAGGAGTACTAACAAAAATTGGCGCAAACCAAGAGAGGGCAATAAGCGTAAACAAAAGAATCGAAAACCAGCAAGATTGTAAGGTACAGCACCTTTTAATTTAACCATAGTGACTACATTTGACTCGGCTTTCAGGTAGAAAAGAACTAGTAAAAAATACATGAATTGCTCTTTCGTTAAAAAATAATGCTACTGACAGTCCTCTTTAGCAAAACCAGGGCCTTAATGACTCTCATGGGGTGTTATTGGATTTCCGCTGCGCGAAGTGACTGCAGGCGCGAAAATCGAAAGATCTAAATACAGCGCCCGCACTCACTCACATCATGTCTACAGGTTAGCCTGCGCGGCTGGCGTCGAAAGGGGTAGGGGAGGAGCGGAAAAGGGAGGGGGGTTGCTTTTTTTCTCCCACTCTCCCTCCCCTTATTGCGCCTGTAACGCAGGCTACCTACCAGTAAGCTCAGCAATTTTATAAGAAATGTTTAATTGTTGGTGGTAAAAAACGCTAACCGCAATTATTTTTAGTCAGAATTTGTCTGTTCACGTAGAGAGGGTCGATATTATTTGGTACGACTAGTCTGCGTAAAAGGATTAGAACAATTAATCACTAAACAATTTTTATACAATTTAGAATATATTTCACGATTGGAGTTTAAGGGGTGCATTTCCTTTAAAAAGTGTAAGATCGTTTTGAATTTTTTTTGTCCGTTTCTGCCATGATAGATTCTGTCCATAACTTGTGTGCTGTTACCACATATTACTATCGTTTGACGGTCGCAATTATTGCTTTTAAGCCTCATCGCGGATAATTTGCTGCTTAAAGTCTGGTTTCACAGCCTCCGTCAGCGAATTAGCGTACATATCCAAACGGGACGTCATCTGACAAGAAAATTAAAGAAATGACAATAAACTTAGGCCCTGTTAAATAAAAAAAGGTTTCCCCGGGCGGGAGGGTCACCCGCCTGCCCGAGCTACCCTAGGCGAGCCACCTTTTGATACATTACCTTAAAAAACTTGGCGAACCCTTGTCGGCTAGAAGGGTGACCAACGCTTTGACTCGCCCAGCCGGGTGAACTCGGTCATGGCGAGACAGTCAGAGCACGCGCGAGAGCTGTTGGCTCGGACGAAGGGGTCAACTTCGTCTCCTTCCCATTAATTTTTTTACTGAGTCGTATCGTTGATCGCTGATAGATCAAGTTCAGACCATCCTTCCACTCAGAAGTTGGCCACACCTTAAATATTAGCTATCTACCTCTTGCAACAGTGACTGCAGAATTTGAGAAATTGGATAAAAATAGGTTAAGCATCACGTTTACGTCAAACAGCAAACGTGAAATTGTACCACGTGATCAAGTTTCCACTTTACTTGTCGTTTACGGTTCATTATTTCTACACATAATTTAGTAGTTTCACGCAATTTTTTATCCATAAGAATTGTTTTGAGCTGTTTTTATCAGCTTATTTTCTATTTTAAGAAATTCTTACCTTGAATCAGACGTTTGCCGTTTGCCGAATACGTGAAGCATATACGAGAAGTCACGCGACAGGGGCATGTGGGAGGACGCGCGTGAGCGAAGGGCGGGGAAAGAAAGGAGAAAAGAGAGAGCTCTGACCATAGCACTGTACAGACCTGAAAACACCACTTGTCTTTGACCTGTCTACACATGTTCAAGTCCACTTCGGTCACAAGTAAGCCATCATTAACTCTGGACAAACCCTGCACAAGAAAAAATGAAAATATATTTAACCATGAGAAGGGAAAGGTCCGTTCAGTATAGCTAATCTATTTGTTGCACATCACTAATGTAAAATCGACGGCGAGAAAAGGTTTCTGAAAAGAAGGCTTACTCCAAGACAAGCGAGGGCGAGCTTTACGAATTCTTCACCATCTTTTTAACACCTGAACAACTTACTCTCTTCCTCCACCCCGTCCGACCATAATCAGCTCCAGCGCGGAGCCAGTTGCATTAAAACTGACGAAGTAAAACTGACGCTTACGTCCTGAATCGAAATAGAAAGTTTGACTGAGCTGAAGGTCTGATGATGGCTATTACGATCGACGTTAAGAGCAATTTTCATGCTGCTAGGTCTTTCACGAGCAGAATTTGTAGGGACGGCTTTCTAATTCAAGGAGAGAAATCAAAACTCACATTTGCTATTAATGTTTACGGGGAAAGGTACCGAACTGTATATACGTGTACTAAGGCATTATATCAAGTATTACTACTTCGCACCATTCTTTAAATTGCCTTTCTTGGTCATCATGGTCACCAGCGTATGAATGAGGGGGATTGAGCGCGCGCAAACGCGATGAGTGTGCGAAGGAACGGGAAGCAGTGATCCTCATCTACCTCTTCTCTTCGCGCTACGCGCTGTCTCCTCGTATCTCGCGCTTCAAGCGAGTAAAAATCCGTTCCTCATTTCCAGTGCCTGCGAGGCAGGTTATTATCCTAATCGCTTGATTTCCTTATAGCGCGTAATTTAGTGAGAAGTAAACTTACAGGAGTACGACTGCCGTCTGGAGCAGCAACATAAGAAGAACCTGAAAAAAGCATTGAGCCAAAAACGTTGTACATTACCAATGGCAAACCAAAATAATTACGCTATGCTTTGGTGTCTTACTAGGGAGTAAATGGAGCGAATCAGTGGCATCGAAAGTTCAGAGGGACCAAACTTAGTTTAAAACTCGCAATAATGATTCTTCCGGTGTGTAAGGAGTTTAAGTAAAACATACCGTAGAAATGTCCAAAGTCCCTGTGCGCTATAGAAAGAAAACAATAGAGTTTTGTCAGCACTTTACAGTAGATGTGACCATGTGCTTAACGGAACTACAAGACTGTAACTGCGTCCGTTATTTCTGGAGTTAGAGACTGCAGGTGGTGGAGGCGTGGCGGCCGAGCGGTTAACACCAGACCTTGAACTTCGATCTGTATATCGGAATTTTTACGGTCACTTTCTTTCCTCAACAAAGACTTTGGTTCACTATCTTTCTTCACCTAGGTGTATAAATCGGTGCAGGCGATACACACTGCTAGAGGCAACCCTGCAGTGAACTAGCATCCCAACTTGGGAGAGGGGGAAGGGGAGGGGGAGGGGTAGCAATACACCTTGGTTTTACATACTTCAACAACGGGGTGAAAAAACGGGGTCTCCTTGGCTCCTTGGCCTGAAAAAAACAGCCTTCATTTCGCAACGCCACCACTGGTCCCCCCCCCGAAATGACGGCTGAAAAACGAGCGCAGAAATTCCATACTGAAGAAGCGGCACTACCCAGATCTTGGTATTGCTTCTGATTGGTCGTGCCATGGGAAATTTGCTTCAGCCAATCAGAAGCACTACCCAGATCTGGGTAGTGACGCGTCATCGTATGGAATTTCTGCGCTCGTTTCTTAGACGACATTTCGCGTGGAAACCAGCAGTGGCGTCGCGAAACGTCGGCTGCTTTCTCAGGCTGTGGCTCATGCGCACTAAAATATTTCAACCTGCAAAAGTTTGAACATCTCATGGCATCATTACAGTCTCTTATATGTAAGAGGGAGGGGAATAGAAAATTCTTGTTGATTCGTTCGTAAAAATGACAGTTCAAATTATTGTTTATGTCGCTCTGAAAATCACGTGTTTCACAGAGGAAGGCACTTACACTGCACAATAAATGCCCTGTTTGCATTGTCAGTCTATACTCTCGCAGAAAATAGCTCCTGATCAATAAGCGCACAAGAATTCTTCAGTTGTTGAACCAAATAGAAACAACGGGTTAAGTCAGTAAGAGTAACTACCTGGCTTTCCATCAGCAGATGTAAATTCATGTTCAAAAACCTCCTGCAAATGACAATATGGTAATCAGTAACTTTATCATTTACAAGAAAAGCATTCAACATGGTGCTCTTGTTATTGAGTCATCATAGCTTGTTACGAAACGTTCTCAGCTTTTAAAAAACCGCCATTCAATAGATATCTTGCAAAATGTCTTCAAACATTCACTGCATACCATCTGTGGTATACAGTGAAAGAAACTATACAACGTGTTTAAAAAACAACAATACTCACAGTGCCAATTCTGTTAATTGCTACTGTAAAGTAGTTGTTAGCAATGGCAGCACAGCGAGCTTCAATGGGCCACATTGGTTCACTAGAGAATTAAAAAGAATATTTGTCAATATAAAAGAAAATATCAAAAATAGATTGTTGATGGGGATGGTGGGAGGATGCCTGTAAGGTTGGGGGAGCCAACTACTCCAGCCGAGTGTACCGCATAACCATGACAGCCCTGTGAGTAGTATCTAATGAAGAACTGTCACACTAAGATTTCAGACGCTGAAATTAAAGTGAAACTAAAACTGCTGGTAGGAGGAAAAAGTTGAAGGACTGGCAGTATGTGGCAACACAAGCAACCTAACTTTAAATTTTAAGGAGAACAATAATTGCTCTCCTTAAAATTTACAGGGGCCTAGAGTGGCAGCAAACCCATTTGACCACGTTAGATTGGAAGTGAGATAGCACAGACTAGAATGTCTTGAACTTCGCCTTGTTACTGAAAGATATGATTACGAAAACGAAAACTGCAAGAATACGAAAACTGCAAGAGATGTTCAAAGAGATAAAAAGATGGCCCTTTAAATAACCATGTCGTCAACTGCAAAGTTAATGATAGAGTCTCACAAGGTGGACGGTTGTAACTTATGGGTGGGTGGAAAAAATTCTGGGGTGTGACCATACATTCAAATAAAACCTCTTTAGCAGTACCTTCATAAGGCCTATTTTATGGAGTGAAAGAGATGGGAACCCACGTTGGTCAGTATTGTGAAAACAACCCAAACTTTCCATTCAGGGGTGTGGTTTACAGTAATGAAGGTGTCAGAGGTCCTACCTGAGAGCTCCTACAGTGGCCGATGGATTGAAGCAGATCTCAGCACCATTCACAGCATACATCAACCAATTCAATGGATGATGCCTTCCATAACAAATATTCACTGCAATTCGGCCTACAAAAAACGTTTTCCAGTGATGTCAGTGAACCACTCTTTGCTATGGATTATGAAAGGCTAAATGAACAAGGAGGCCTGAATGACTGAATGAAGACAAAAAGGAGGAAGGAATGGACCTAATGCAAAAATTTGATTAATATTCTTTTGTTTAAATTAAAATTAGCATGACTTAAGCCTCGCTTGAAATAATAAATTCAAATCAATTTAGGTTCTGGGAAACTGCCCACCTACCCCTCCCATAAGTCATCATTTTGCCCTAAGTGAGAAGCAAGTGTTAATGTTAGCTTAGGGGAGGGGTTGGTGGGCAGTTTCCCAGAAAGCTAAATTGATCCATAAATTCTTTTGAATTTTGTACTGAAGAAAGAGGCTAGTAAGGCTAATTTTAATTTAAACAAAAGAATGTTAATCCAGCAACCATTTTTGCATTGGGTTTATAAAGGAAGAAGGAAGGGAAGTAAGGAGGGCGGAGGGAGCTAAGGTGAGTGCAATATGGCCAAAGGGGATATAAAAGGGGCCAGAGATGGGAAAAATGAAGTAAGGAAAGGAAGTAGGGACAAGAAAAAGGAAAGAGAAACAAAGAAGATAGGAATATGGAAAAAGGGAAAGAGGAGAAAGGAAGGGAAGAGGGATGAAGGTAAGAAGAGAAAGATAGCAGGGAGGAGAGGAGTGGATATTAATTGATTAATAACTGAATGAACTAACAAATCAATGTTTGAGGGAGTAAATGAATGAATGATAAGGGTGTGAAGGCATGAGGGTGATAAAAGAGGAAAGGGGAGGAAGGAAGGGAAAGAAAAAAGACAGGGTAGAATAAATAAATAAATAGATGGATGGATGGCTGGGTTGATGAATGGATGAAAAAGCAAATAACCATTTTACTGAGAAAAATTCATACCAAATTGTGTCTGGAAAACAGGGTGTCCCAAATCGCCCTCCATATAATATGTTGACTGTAAAAAAGAAGCAAATGCACTAAAATCACAAACATTACAGAATTAATCAAAACAACTTTTTCTAAAAATGTATTTTACTGGCCATTTGAGAGACATCACAGGTAAACGTAGAATCAAGATGAATGGAAAGCACACCTAAAAATGTTTTACTATTTGGCTGGTAAATGGACAAAAGAATAATTTTGTCCCCAATTCAAATTTCATGTTCCTTTGTTTAAAAGTCCTCAACTGGTATGACCATGCTCAAGGGCAAATAAAAATTTAAAAATAAACCAAAAATGTAATTGAATACTATAGATTTTCATCACAGCTATTCGCCATGTTCAAGCACAATTAAATGCTCTAAAACCTCGCCATTTTTGTAGTGTAAATAATTCAAGATTATTAGAGTATTTATGGCCACATCCAGTGGCTCCTTTTGACACAATACCACCCTTCTTCGGAGGCAGAGTGGCCGAGTAGTTAGGGCACTGGATTTGCAATTCGAAGGGTCTGAGTTTAAGTCCCACCCTGACCACTAGCTGGGTTTGTTCTTGGTACTCCCAAGTTCAAATCCTCGACCATTCCTGTAAATAGCCAACTGGTTTGCCTCTGGCCAGTTGGGATTCTTAACCCTGTTATGTTTGATTTAAATTATGTGTTTCAAGAATTTGCTTGGCCCCACTTGCATTAGTTCTATAAACGCCACCAAGGGTAAATAACAGAATTTTTTTTTCCGCACGGGGAAAACTCATCAGTGCCTGCAGACAAGGGTTGTTGGCAAGAAGAGATATTAATATCAGTACCCTTACCTCATTGAAATCTCCAACTCTTGGAATGTGATTTTTTCTTGTTTTTCCCAAAACTGATCCATTGTTGGAAATAATAACTGAATATGGACACACACATAATAAGTCATCCAGCAACTCAAGACATGCAACAATGTCAACATGTTTCTAACTATCAGAAATGAAAATACCGTGAAAATAGATCAAAATACAGCTCCATTCATTTACTAACTGAATCATTAGACAATTTTAAGACCTCTCAAGTCAAGCTACCACCTACCCAAAATAATGATTCAGTTTCCCAGTGAAAGCACACTAGTTGGATAGTTGGGACCTTTTGTAAACAATCCCCTCCTACTACCAAACTGTAACAATTTGGGTGTGGTTGGTGTCTGTCTCACATGGGGGCAGGGAGGGGGGTCAACTGTTTTTTGATTAAAGATTAAAGATGTTCATAAATACCTGTAGTATTGAAGATTCTGTCTTGATGAACAGTGTCCCGTTCCAGAATTGGTGACACAATGACCATATTATGTTGCTTGGCAAGCTTGAACAAAACAAAAAGAAATTTAAAAAAAGCTTACTTATTAACGCAGTGAAGTACAAGTTTATAAGTAAGTAAAGTCACCCACATTGTAATTAACTGACTGATTGACTGATTGATTGATTGATTGATTGCATACGTTACAGTGTCAGCTCAAGTTCTTGAAAAAACAATCAAGAACATGTGTGGGAAAAACATTTTACTTTAATTGTCATGTAAACAAATGCAGCTCTAGTCAGAAGCAGGAACCTGTCAAACTTGTAAGAGACATGAGTGTATTACCACTAGGTACCACTTTTAAAAAAAAATAGTTGTGTCCTTATCATTCATGTTTAAAACAAAATCAGTTATGATAGAAATGGGACAAGTATTGAACAGCTGTATATGTAACAGGCCAAAAAAAACTTCAAGTTGAAATTTTTTAACCTAGGTTGATTCTCAATTTCCTTTGTTGCCTGGCCCTAATTCGTGAATAATCAAGGCCAGGAGAAAAACGAGATTGAGAATCAACCTAGGCTAAAAAATTTTACCCTGATTTGACCTGATTTATTTATACATACCTCCTGACAAAGTTTAATTGTGGGACCACCTACAGCTGACTCAGCAAACTCTGTCCAAGGATGCTTCTCACGAGTGCAAAAGGCAAATGGCATTGCTGTTATCAGAAAACAGATTATTATTTTTACTAAGTACCGGTACATGTAATTTCGCATTATCAAAAGACCTGTAATAGTTCCTTAATAGCAAAATGGATCTTTAAGATTAACAGTACATTCTCAACTCTCATGACTCAGATACAAAATAGTTAGCACAATGCTTTGACATGCAACTAAAATAATTTATTGATCCACTTACTCCAACATTCTTGAAAGCAAATCACATTTACTCCACACAAAGCGGCCACGTCAGTAATTTCTTTTATCCTTGCATGAAGTGCTGCTAGCTATAAAACAGAGGAAAAATATCATGGAACCTTGTGTCCAATAACAACTGCAATGTGCTAAATTTCAAAACCACTCTCCTTATTGATTCTTTCATAAATGGACTCAGAAACCTGAACTGTTGTAGTTGTTTACGTCAAACTTTTTGAAATTTACATGGTTTTGCATGTCCTACAGAAAATTTACCTTCAAAAGACAGGTTAAACAAATATGCCATTTTGTTTTTCACAACTACATAGAGGTGTTTTTTTTACAGCCTACACACAGTAGGCGCTATTGGTAACTTTATGTCTGTTTGGAAATAGTCATGGTAGAGCACATCTAAATACGTACGTACGTACATCTTAAACTGGAGTCACCTGGTTTGCAAGTGGTGCAGATGTAGGCAAAACTATTTTATTCTGTACGGCTCCTATCCTAACTATACGAGGCTTGCGAAGTTGCTCTTCCAGAACACCAAACTTGTATCCTGCCAGTTCAAAGTTTTTTTCCTCTGCTAATTTCAGTGCTTCTGTAGGCAACTCCAGTGTACTAGATAAAAAGAGAAATAGAGTGTTCAATACCGCAGCTTTCCAGAGCATTTGAAATGAGCCTTGATCAATATCCACAAACTCTTTTTCAGTGTGTTCAATCATGAAATTCTAAAGTTAATTCTTCTTTCAGATCAATTTGCTATATTTATTATACCCTGACCATTCTAAACCCAAATACTCTGAATTCTGTAATTTATCCTAGACTAATACAGTGCATGAATTTTGACAATCCAGCCTAAGCAACCACTTGACACATGATCTGTGTCAGGTATACAAAGAACTTTCAGGGACCATATGTAACTTATCCAGACCTTGTCTCAGGGGAGAGCCCCTATGTTTGATATCAGACATCAGATGTCTGACATCAGATGTCTGAGATCAGACATCAGACGTCTGACAGACGTCTGATATCAAACATCCATCATCAGACGTCTGACATCAGACATCAGACGTCTGACATCTGACATCAGACATCTGATATCAGACATCAGACGTCTGATATCAAACATCCGTTATCAGACGTCTGACATCACAATCAGACGTCTGATATCAGACATCAGACGTCTGACATCTGACATCAGACATCTGACATCTGACATCAGACATCTGACATCTGATGTCTGACAAATCATGAATATCGAGTAAAAGATTTTAAAGTTCACATATCACGACAAGCAAACCAGTCACAGTTCACAGGTTTTAATTTCGTATTTTCACCTTTCACGAAAATTAAAAACACTTAATCACGTATCACGCAATAACCCCTTTACCCCCCCCTCTTTTAATACTGGATTGATTTACTCAGCAAGAGAGCAATCATATTAAGCCAGTTAAGTTTGATTTTTTGGGCCAAAGATCAGCTTCATTACAGTGTAATAAACAACTTTGTTGTTGTCTAGCAAGATCTTGAATACCCTGCGAGCAGAGGCCCTTCGATCTTCCTAGATAAGTCGGGAAGTGGAGGGGACTTACCTTCCCGACTTATATTAGAAGATCGAAGAGCCTCTGCTCGCAGGGTAGGTCTTTTAAAAGACATTCACAGACGCATGTTACCTGACAGGTTTTCCGTACAAAATCCTTTTCACTTCCTCTAGTTCTTTGGGCGGTAGATGTTTCTCCAAACAACCTTCCAAACTGGTAAATTCAGCCGCCATTTTGCAAACAGGACCCAATGAGTGACCTTGAGTGACCCTACATGAAGACTGGTTCCAAAAAAGCATTTATGTATCAAGGAGGGTAGGGTAGAGAGAGGTTCAAATGTTAAGAGATTTTTCATCTTATAAGTGCCAAATACAAACCAATTTTCATTCTTTAGAAAATCTTAGAGCCGTAATGGTCGATATTAGAGGCAGCTGCTTTTATTGCCTGTTAAAAGAGGGCAGGAGTAAACGAGTAAACAGGCAAAACTACCCTCCCTCCCTTCGATGAACTTTCTGCAGCACAAGCGTGAAATTCAGCTGACTCAGTCTACTCGGTGCGATTTTATAGCCGCAGTGCTCAGCAATAAATTTCTCTATAAAGTTTGGTCAACAACACCTTTTGAAAGAACTTTCGTCTACGGTAGGACGGATTCACTTCAATTTTTAATGAAGAAGATTGCAAAAGTTCGTGAATTGACTGAAATGTTCGTGTGACTATGAATCCCTTGGGATGGCTAACGTGACGTGGCGCGTTAAATTGCGAAACAAATGACTGAATTCTGCGGAAAATCTCTTGACATTGCCCTGGTTGTCAAAAGACGAAGGGCTTTTCTTTAAAGGACGCTCCGTTGTTCTTGGAAGCCGTTGTTTCTGTTTATGTGGAGTAGCGACATTTCAAAAATTGAAATGGCATCGGTGAGGGAAGATCGACCAAATTTGATGTGGAAACCATCTCCCGGTCGACTGACAAACATTCACCATTTCCAGTCCGTGGTAAATCACTCATTTGGCCTTAATTTGGGTAAGTTTTGTTTTTTGAACAACGATTTTATGCTACAGATTTCATTTGTTTTTATTTCCCGCTCAAAGAACGTATTTGTTTTATTCTTAGAATGTAAGCCTAAATTAGTTACAGTTTGAGCCGGGAGTGGGTGGAGGTGGTGGTTATAAAGTTAGTACTCGTAAGTGCCTTGACTCGATCGCTCAACTCTTAACGCGTTCTTAGGAAGAGATTTTTTAATATTAACCTGTGATGGTCATACAATGAGGGCCTTTAAAATGATTGGAGAAACTTATTATTTTAGAAATGTTGCAACCACACACCCCTGACACACCCCCAATCACTCCTATCTACATCAACGAGGAATGTGGATGACATGAGTCTACAATGCTGTACAGAAAATTAATATAACAAAGCAAAACTAAATTGTCAATGATGATATTATTTTCTGTAACCTAGAAACTCATTTATAGATATTATTATACTGTGTCGACTGTGATTTATTACATTTCATTTGTCACTCAAGATAGTGAACTGTATCTGCCAACCTTGTTTCCCCTGCCACTGACACTTCCTCAATTTTTGCACGACTTGCATCTCAAGGAAACTCCCCATTTAATAATATTATGATAACATTATATAGATTTTTATTTTTGTTTATCTATTTTTATTGAAAATTAGGCAAAATGTTGTTAAAAGTTTTTTTCTGATTTATCTTTCCTTCCAATATGTTTAGAAACATATGAGGAGTTACGGAAGTGGAGTGTAACAAACTCCGCTGATTTCTGGGAGATTTTTTGGAAATATGCTGACATTCGTCATTCCCAAACGTACGAGGAAGTATTAGATCAGTCCCAACCCATGGAAACAATTCCAGAGTGGTTTCATGGAGCTCGTCTTAATTTTGCAGAGAATCTTTTGCAGTATGATGATGACAAAGTTGCACTGTATACAGCAGGTGAAATTTATTTCCCTAATTAAATGAACAGCAAAAGAATATTGAGGGAACAAGAAAGGGAAAGGTGCCAAAAGGGCTATTTATTCCTTTAAGCCCCAAGAGTGATCACAGTCAATTTTCTCGTAATAATATCAAGACATAATCTAGAGGAAATGTTCTGAGATTTAATGAAATGATCACCTGATGGGAAAAGCTTTGATCAGCAAACAAATTCTCTCAACTAATTCTTTAATGAAATGTATTGAGATCAGTTTGGAGAATTTGTATTTGGATATTGGGGCTTAAAGGGTTATAACCATGCATAGCACCCACCTATTTTAGAGGCCCATATAGGGGGGTGCATGTGCCCTTACAGTGAATTTCAAAACCTGTCGTTCTAAAACTTGTCATACCTTTTCCTGAAAAAGAAAGCTGTTTGGTCTCTCATAAACTACCACCACTCAAAGGCCATCATTGAATCTTGGGGTGATCACTTTTGAAAGGAAAAGGGAGGGTGAGGGGTTGACTCTAGGTCATAGTCGCTTACTTATTATTAAGAGACCATGCATTTGCAGTATAGTAGTGTAGCATTTGAAAAGCATTTATTGTGTACTTTTAATAATTATTTTAACACATTATGTTTAGGAGAAGGACAAGAAGTTCAGTCAGTAACATTCCATCAACTAAGAAAAAATGTGACAGTCCTAGCCTCGGCATTAAAAAATCTTGGCATCAAGAAAGGAGACAGAGTTGTTGGTATGAATATTTGTATTTAACAGGATTAACCACACTTAAAACTCATTTGGAGTTGAAAATTAAACCTTTTTGATTTTATACTGGCCTCTCTCGTGGAATTTTTAACCCTAGATTCCACCCATCCTCTCTTCCAAATTTCATTCATTCTAAGGAACATTCAGTGTTCCTGTGGAAGTCAAATGCACACTGTGTTTGATGCCAATATAAGTTTCTTGTTTCTTTCTGGACATTCCCACCAGTCCTCTTGTCCTTGTCAAGTAGGCAAGGACCCTGGCAACAAAGTTGTGCTAACAGATGCCCAGAGATGAAAAGAGCTTTAAGAAGCCTTCTCTTTATTTGATATTCAAAGCCTCTTACTGATTCTATCATCAGCATTTGCTGCATCTCAGAAAAAGTAAGAACCCTTAAATGAAACGTCTGAGAAAGCCAAATCTGATATGGTTTTGGCTCTCTCTGACTGAATGTTATTATTTTCAAAGGTTACATCCCCAACTGTGCACTGGCCGTGGAAGCCATGTTAGCTACAGCTAGCCTAGGAGCCATTTGGAGTTCTACCTCACCAGATTTTGGAGTCTCGGTAATTGACAATAATTATTGTACATTTTTAAAATTAAATTATTTAATTTTAAAAATGTACAGTTGAGCCTCTACTAATGGCCACCTTTCCACCATGGCCAGTCTGTTTTGTTTCCCTGGATATGTTGTGGTTCAATTTTATTCTTGATTTAAATTTTGTTTTTCTTTATTCTGGGGTATGGTAATGTATGATAAAGAGTTTAAAACAAAGGAAAATTAAATTTAAACCAAGGATAAAATAATTTATTGAACCACAACAGATCTATATATTCATTCTTGTTTTAACCTTGATTTCCACAAGGGCCTCTTTGAATCTTACAGTGGCTAAATAAAATTATACCTAACTCTGCCCCCAGGTTGCCTTTGTAGAAAGTTTATTATATTTAATAATAATTATTATTATAATTATTATTATTATGAGAATTTGATATGTCATTATCTATAAATGGTTATGTTAATGTTCAATAATATAAACAGTAATTTGAACTGACATTAACTGCATCACCAACTAAGGCATTTCATAGGCAACGCTGCAAATAAAAGGTAAAAAAACAACAACAGAGAATTAGCCTCTAAATTAAACCTTTCTCAAATAAAATCTAAAACACTATTCTTTTCTTTTCAGGGAGTATTGGACAGGTTTACACAGATTAAACCAAAGGTTATTTTTTCAGTAGATGCTGTCAGATATAACAACAAGATACACAACCATTTGGGGAAACTAACTCAAGTTGTACAAAGTATGTATGGAGGGAAGTGCGTGATGTTTGGTGGGTTGGGACATAAGTGGCATAAGCAATAATAGGCCCTTTGCAGCTAGCCATTCACGTGGTACAAAACCACCATGCTGGAGAGGAAAAGTCGCACTGGGAGAAGACAAACAAAGGAAATTATCATTTGATATTATGTATCCCTTTTGTTTGTCTTGTCCCAGAATGACATGAATGGCTAACTGCAAAGGGCCTAGTTTTGACTGTTCAGGAAATCGAAATCCTTTCAAATACGTGCTTTTTTGATTAACAACTGGTTTTAACTGGAATGTAAGAAACTTTGCTCTAATAATGGGGGACATTTTACTTCTCCCCCTCCGCCCCCCGCCCCGAAAAAAAAGAAAGAAAATTAGGCATAAAGTCAAGTTTAATTTTACTTACAGGCCTTCCTGATCTGGAGAAAGTTATTGTAATGCCTTTTGTTGGAAAAGCAGATGAAATTGACCTCTCCAACATTCCCAATAGGTATTTGCCTTCCCCTATGTTATCTCATTAATTAAAGTTAGATTCAGACAATTCAGAGAGGGTGAGCACTTGACAACTATATACTTTAAATACTATCTTATTACTGAGAATTCTTTGAAAATAATGCCAAATTTCACAGACAAAGGGTGGGCCGCAGCCCCATACGCACCCTTAGCCTTAGCCCACCCTTGAATCTGCCCATGTCAATGGCATCTTTTTCTGGGAACCCCGCATAGGGCTTTCTAATTTAATGTAAGTATGAGTGATCTGTGGCACCGTGAGTTTGTCATTACTTAAGAAACCAGTGTTATGACTAATGTTTTTCAATATTCCTGTTAAATGTACTGTTACATTAAACAGGTAGGAAAATAGCCCTGATTAACTCTTGTTCTATATTCTCCTTGTGAGTTACCTTAGTTTCTTATGAAGCAGAAGGGGAATTTAGTAGATTAATATTTAATGACAAAGCCTCGTTTCAAGCACTTCTTTGATTATGACCCTCTACAAGTAAAACAAGTGATTCACTTCCCAAACATTAACAATAACAACAATTTATTAGCATTCCCATATACAGAGACAGTATTGCCATTAAAGCATTACAATTCAATAAAATAATAAAAGAAACAAAACTAATGTAGTAATTAAGATTAATTAATAAAATTGATTAATTGTAGCTTTCAGTAGTCTTATTAATAACTTAATTTCAGATGTACTCACGTTGATATAGATCAACTCATTCTTGCACTAATATTTAGAGTTGGGGTTATTTCAGTCTAAAAAATTGGACACTCATGAAACAATTTCTTTTTTTTCTTCTTTGTGAGTCATTAATGAGTTCTTGAAGCTTTTTTTTTTTTTAATCTAATGGGTGTTTCTACGGTGAAATGATTCATCAACTTAATAACCAAGTTTTTTATTCATAATTTTTTTTTCTCTCAGTATTTTGCTTTCTGAGTTTTCCAAGTTTGCGGATGAAAGGCCAGTTCTTGAATTTGCTCAGGTTCCTTTTAATCACCCACTGTTCATCATGTACTCATCAGGAACAACAGGTCCTCCAAAGTGTATGGTACATTCTGTTGGGGTGAGTAGAAAACTAGGTCACAGGGCTACTAACAGTAAGGTTCAGGGAGGGGGGTAGGGACATGGGAAGAGGGGTGGTTTGGGGCCAGTAAGGTGGGAGGATTACATGTACTGTATGGTGCATTCTGTTGGCATGAGTAGAAAACCAGATCAGAGGGTTAGTAATGGTAAGGGTAAGGGGTTGGGGACGTGGCAGGCGGGGGTGGTCTGGGGCTAGTCAGATGGGAGGACATATGTAACATGTATGGTGCATTCTGTTGGGGTTAGAGGGAACAAAATCACAGGGGTACTAACAGTAAGGTTAAGGGAGGGGGGTGGGGACATGGTAGGAGGGGTGGTCTGGAGCCAGTTAGATGGGAGGACACATGTAACCTATGGTGCATTCTGTTGGGGTTAGAAGAAATCCTGGTCCCCGGGGTACAAACAGTAAGGTTAAGGGAGCGGGAACATGGGAAGAGGGTTGGGGAAGAGGGGGAGATTAGGAACCGAAAACAACATGGCCACCTAAGTGTGTTAACTCATCAAAGATCAATGCAGTACTATGAAACTTAAAAAGCAGTTGCAAGAAGAAAGCCTGTAAAAGGAAAAGTCAGGCTTAAACAGGATTCAAACCCATGACATCTGCAATACAGGTGCAGTGTTCTTAACCCTGAGCTACAAGCCAACTAGCTTCCCATTCCAGATAAGGTAGAAGGGAACAGATTTTCCAGAAACATTCTGAACTTGGCATCATTATCAGTGCCCATTCTTAGAGGTTGTATGACCCGCTGGTTTATTGTTTATGTTGTTGTAGTTACAAATTTCATCAGATATTTTCTTAACTAGGAAAACTCTTTTTCGTTTTTTATTTAAACCAAAGTTCAATAGGCCAATTTCAATTTATTAAAACTTACACTTGGCTGAGAGGCTGGGGGTATAAAACAAAAGAAAATGCATTGAGATTAAGTGACTATAATTCACTTTTTTATTATTGAATAATTATTCTTTCTCCCAGCCTCTGAGCCAAGAGTGAAGTTTAATATTTTGAAACTAGCTTGTTGAACCTTGGTAAAAAAAAAACAAAGTCTTCCTGGTTAAAAATATGTAAAATGCATGTTTTAATATTACTATGTTGTTTTTGTTGTTGTTGTTATTATTATTATTATTATTATTATTATTACTATTTCTCCTCTCCACCCCTTTTTCTTTATGACTCGCTCATTTTTAACACATCCATTCTCTTTTATACATCTTGCTACTGCAAATGCACGAGAAAGAATAATTTGCCATTTACTTACCGAGGTTTGAACTCACAAGCTTCTGTTTCCTGGTCTGTTTTGATATCCACTAGGCCACCCAAGATGAGTTACAAATTAACTGATTTTTCTTTAAATTATGCTTTCAAGTCAGTCCCAGACTCACTCTTACCCTAATGTGTGGTTCAAAATCTGCTTTCAGTATTACCTAGTTAAAAAGATTTTATTAAGTTAAAAATTAAGATTTAGCTGAAAAATAAAACTGTTTCCTTATTGGTACTTATTTTTGCTGGTTCTTAATTTTGCGATTTTGGCGAGAGAGTATCTTACGGGGTTTTATTTTCGCGATTTCAACACACAAATGTGAAAATAGGGCTGGAAAAGCTTTACAATTTTACATTATTTCACTTACTGAAGATACAAGACGGAGCTCACCAGTAAAACCAGTTATCAAGTTGTATTGCTGGTGCATATCCTGTACATGTTGTCACTATTACAAGTTCATATAAATAATTTTTTCTGTGATTTGAATTTTCTATATGAGTATTTAATTTCGCATGCTTGAATTTCGCGAGGATTTATTTTTTGCAAGTCGTTATTTTTCGCGATTCTTTTACAATAGCAAAAAACGCGAAACTAAAGACTCGCGAAATTAAGTATCCACCCAACCTCATTCCCAGCTCTCTCTCTCTCCTACTCGACCCTATGAAGTAAGCTGAGAGAGAGAGAACCTAAGGGACAGGGTTCAATGGAGGACAAAGTTCTTATGACAATTAACACGATCTGCCTTAATTTTTCCCCCTTTCCCCCTCTCCCCTTTAGAAGCAATGTTGTAGTTTGTGCACCCCTGTACACTTTACCCTGTCCTAAAAGTGTTTCTTCATCCCAACATTGTTTGGAGGGGGGAGGGGAGGGCCAGTCGCGGTATCCAAGTGGTTAGAGAAGTGTACATTATGCTACATCTGAACATTTGATAAGTTAAGGATGTGGAAGGAAGGTTTTCCATAACCGTTCCAAGGATTTTTGTCCTCCATTGTTAATATCCACCCTTATTATTGCAACCACATACGATCGTCCCCATCGCAAAATCACTTAATTGTTTTAATGTGAAAACCTATTTGATAGATGTTTATGGTCTTTCGGGAAGTTGCCCTTAAATTCAAATCTGATGAATTTTATGCTGTATAAGAATTTAGAAATTCTAGCCGATGTTGAAATGTTTGACGTTTATTTACAGGGAACACTGATCCAGCATCTTAAAGAACATTTACTTCATGGCAACATGAACAGACAAGATGTCATACTTTATTACACTACGGTAATTATTTATATTTAAAAAAATTACGTCGAAACTAAACGTATTTGCCGGAATTTTCGCGCAAGATAGTTTACAGTGCTTTGTTTGCACGCTTTCAATTCTAAACAATTGAGACGCGAGCGTTTCAGTCATGCAATTTGCCATGTAACAAGATGGACTCTTTTACACGAACGTTTCAGTCACGCGATTTGTCACGCCATGAGAGGGACGCTTTTAGGACCATCAGTCTGCAAACTGCAATTGCATAGAAGCAAGAAGAGGAAGTGAAATTTCTGAGCAGCATTTTTAACAGTTAGCGTACGCAGTTTACCCAACAACAAATATGACAGTGGTTGATAGACTACCAGTAGTCCCTCATTTTCCCTCAGGGATAGTAGAGCGAGCGAAACGCGAGCGCGCGTGAAATCACCCCACGCGAGAAAGGCGTCATGCGCTCTCGCGTTTCCCTCGCTCTACTATCCCAAAGGGAAAATGAGGGAGTACTCGTAGTCTAGTGCTTCATTGCTCTTTCAAAAATCGCCGCGAAGTTGCTACACATTTCCATCATAATCGCATTTCGGACTATTTATTGCGGCCACTGGGCTATAGTAACTCGCACTCAGAATCACAGGCTGCTTACTGAGACGTGCAATTTGGAGTTGTAACCAGATCGCGATCTAGTTGCGAACGAATCACGCGGTAAAATTACCCGTGTAAACAGTCCTTAACCCCTTGATTATAAATCTACAGACAGGGTGGATGATGTGGAACTGGTTGGTGTCAGCGCTTGCTGTAGGAGCCGCTGTAGTGTTATATGATGGCTCACCATTTATACCCACGCCACATGTCTTGTGGGATTTGGTAGATCAAATAGGGTAAGATTGTTTTATGTCACTTTGTCCAGTGTTGTTTGCATATCTTAATTGTAGCCTAAGGGTAGTCCTCTATTTCTCTAAGAGATTGAATGGCGTCTGAAAAACGCGAGTAAGCAAACTCTCCAATTGGGGCAGGGGGTTGGTATATCGCGAGAAGTCACGCCCGGCTGGTGTGATAGCCATTCGAAAAAAAGATCTTGCTCGCAGGCTTCACGCGAGCACGCCGATGTATTGTATCTAACTGAACTGCATTAGTTTTTTTAGTTTATTTTGAAGGTAAATGCTCCGGGCATTTATCTCTAAGAGCTAAAACGTTTTCTTCTTCTCTCTGCCTGTCTGCCAAACAAAATGAAAGGATAGTCATGATTATCAAAAATGAAAGGAAAAGAAACTTTTGTGATGTTTTTTTTCGGTCTCCCACCCGTCAAATATATGAAAGTTGAATATTTAAGCACCGCGACGCTAATTCTAGTAAAAAATTGGCCCTATACTGAACGCTACTAATTCTCTTGGAATTCACAACGCCATCTTTCATCTTGTCGTCACAGGTTAACCGTCCTTGGAACTGGAGCTAAGTGGCTGTCAGCTCTAGAAGATAGGAAAGTACATCCCAGTAAGTGGAAAGCCAGCGGTACATTGTAGTTTGTTTGTCTACAGTGAAACCTCTATTAAGCGGACACCTTCGGGACCTTCCGAAGTGTCCGCTTAATGAAGGGTGTCCGCTTAATAGAGTTTTGTAAAAGTTGCGCAATGTTTGTTAACGATTAAGTTTCAACGGTTACTCTGTTCTGTGATAAAGTTCCATGTTGTTAAGGAAGCTAAGGAAGCTGTGCTGTACATTGTGCAAGACTTTCGGTCTAATCTACAGTTTATTGAGAGCTAAATGTATTAATTGACTACAGTACTATATATTTCAAGGACGTAATGCAATACCACTATTGTCAACTCAGTCTGGTGTCCGCTTAATAGAGGTTTTTAACAATAGAAATAAGCCAAATACAATTTATTTTAGTGTCCGCTTAATAGAGGTGTCCGCTGAATAGGGGTTCGTTATAAAGGGAAATATAAGAATTTTGGGACCCAGCTTAGTGTCCGCATAATTTGAAGTCAGCTTAAAAGAGGTTTTATACTGTAATAGGAAATACAAAAGTGGACGCCTCACGCGTAAAGGAATTGAATTCTTTTTTGCGGAAACACAAATATAGAATTATTTTTGACATTAAAAAGGAAAAATCACACTTTCATCAAAACTAGCCTGTCAGCAGGTTTTATAAGATGGTGAGCAGGAGCGTGTGGCGATAAGCCACCAGAGGTTTGCTAGCCTGCGTAACTGGAGGTTTTTTGGTGTGCTTTTCGAGAGGAACGCGCGCGCGAGGTCGCCTTCTCCCCTCACCCCCTTCGCCATCGTTTTCTTTTTCGTCCTCGGTTCAGCTTTCGAGCGGCTGTATCTCTTATTTTAAGAACCGCTTTAATGCTAACCCTGTATGAACCACAAATGAAAAACGCATCAAAAACCCGCCAGCTACGTAGGCTAGAGTTTTGCGCGAGCAGCTTAGTCGCGAAATCCCCCTCCCGATCCGCGTGGTAACTCCTCGCGGAAAACCAAATGGGATTATGCTGCACGAAACTGCGACACAAGCGCCTGCTAGGTCAAAATAATGACTAGTTTGATGAAATAGAACAACACACAAAAAGTAATACTGAACCACAGCGCATTAAATATGGATTACCGTCAAACGGCCAACTCAAAAATTTTAGACATATTCCTCTTATTTTTCGCGGCATGTCTTACGTTTAATCTAATCGCCCTAACGATAACGTGTATTCCCATTTCAGTTAAGACACACAACCTGTCATCCCTTCACACGATTCTATCAACGGGGTCCCCGCTAAAACCAGCCAGCTTTGACTACGTTTACAGCAGTATAAAGAAGGATGTTCTTCTCGGGTCCATCTCTGGTAACGTTCGTTAATTTTTTATGTAATATCGCACTATCTTTTCCTCGCGAAGCGAGGAAGAAGGCCCTCGCATATGCGAGGTTTATAATTTTCTAGGAATTCGCATCGCGTGAAGATTTGCGATACATGTATTTCTAGTTTATGTGTAATATTGAATTTTCAGTGTTATTTGCCATATTAGATTTTGTGCATCTTTGAGTTATCTGAATCGCCTTAGACAACGATAAGTCGCTTATTTTCTCGGAGATAGTTCCTCAGGGAGCGCGCTATCGCACGTCGCTTTTTTTTCTCACAATCCACGAGGTGAGGCGACACCTAAACTTAGGCTAATCGCCTAGCCTTGATAACGAAAGGTCTGGATGTATGGTGCAATGATACACACCGTAACTAAATTACATCGTGTGTCCATACTTGAAATTGATGCGAATTGTGGCAGTTGAATCTCTTGCTTTTGCGACGTTTCGCGCAGAAAATTCCATCCTGGGTCCTGTTGCACCAACTTTTGCAGCGTATAGGCACGCCATAGCGAACTGTTTTAGTGTGTGGCAATTTCATAGACATAGCCGTAGATATTGTATAGACAAAGAATAAAAATGTTGTGCACAGTTTTAGGCAATGTTTTACGATGTGTACGACACTTTGTGCGTTCACTAATAGCGTCAAAGTCATTCGATCTTTCGAAAAGGGAATAGAATTTACAAATATCACGATTTTCTTTATCTCAGGTGGGACAGACATTATATCTTGTTTTGCCGGTCAAAACCCGACAGTCCCAGTTTATCGCGGGGAAATTCAGACACGAAATCTTGGAATGGCTGTTGAAAGCTGGAATGATGAAGGTGTGTGGGGTAATCCTTTCATCTTTTTCCATTCCCAGTGGAAAGTCTTATACAAGGAAACGTAAACCCCTTGATGGCATATACGGGACTTGGCTCCGCCCAAAAGGGGTACCTTTTTCAAGCTTTTGTTATATGAAAGGATAGAGATTTCACTAGCAGAAGTGTTTTGAAAGGGTTGGGAAATCTGTCATTTCGGTCAGTAAAAAGCCCTAAAAGGGTTAACACACGCATTTTATGATTGTGAAAAAGACAAAAAAACTTGCTGGCGAAGTGATTTATTCGTATTAAAATAGACGGTGCCGGCAATTACAGCAGTTAAAAGGGATGCAATGTTCTAAACTAGGTACTTGAAAGAGGTACCAGTGGCCAATAGAAGGTATAAGAAAGGCGCACCCATTCTGACATAAATGGTATATAAAAAGACAAGGGGTTGGACCTCGGGGCGGAACCTTGCCTTATAAAACTTTGTTGAGTAAACCCGGGGGTCTATTTGCTCATTATCGTGATTCTCAGACTATATATCCAGGACGATCGAGACTACTCGTTAGGGGAGGGGGTGTGTTACTTCAAGGGACCTGGACTGTCTGAGGCTACTCGCTCATTTTCTTTATGTATCGTAGGTCAAGCGGTGTATGATCAGAGCGGTGAGCTAGTGTGCACTAAACCGTTTCCTTGTATGCCAGTCTACTTCTGGAATGATCCACAGGGACTAAAATACAAGAAAGCATATTTCAACAAGTTTGCAGGTGAGCTGCTTAGTTAATCTCATCGTCAACCTCCTTAATACTACTACCCAGGATAAAGAGAGCACTGAGTTACGTTTGCGTTTTGGGTCAAGGTTTGGCTTTTTTTCATTACAAAGTTCGATTTTGTTTGTTAAATGGTCGACTATTTTGAGGTTCAAATCACCCGCAACGGAAGTCAAAAGTGTTAACACTTAGACACGTAAAATGGCAATGGTAAAACTGGCTACCGCCCCCCTTCCACACCAAGCGATGTTGAACAACATTATTTGGGGGAGTGGGGGATAAAGGCCAGGAATAAACCCGAAGCCGATCAAACAGTTTGTTCTAAAGAGTAGAGTCCTATGTAACAATTACACGGGTTTTTCTTCCCTTATGACCTCCACTGTAGATCACGTGCAATTGGCCCACAGCTGCAAGGACTTCGAGTCAGTTGGACTTAATAACTTTTAAAACTCTTCTTTTCACTTTGTTCTTTATAGGTGTTTGGACGCACGGTGATTTCTGCTCAATTAACCCATGTACAGGAGGGGTTGTCATGCTAGGAAGAAGGTATTGCAGGGGGTTGGGGGGTGGGGGAGCTGCTGACCCCACCGTTTGTCTTTTTTTTTTTTTTTTTTTGCACCGTTTCCACCCAGGGTACGGGTAAGAAGAACGGGACAGGTTTTCTATGTGTTCTTCCTAAAGAAAACTTTAGCAGCGCAAATGTAGTAACGGTTTCATCGTTCAAGCAGCAAGTCTAGTCATTTCTTCGGAGTATTAGGGGGCCTTCCCGTTGGACTTTAAAGATACGGATACGGGTAGTTTTTGCCCGTCCAACTTACATTTCCTTGTACAGTTACGAGGTGAACATCAATTGGAGACTGACGTTTCTTTTGCTTTTTTTTCTCCTTAGCGATGGAACACTGAACCCAGCAGGTGTCAGGTTTGGCAGCGCGGAAATTTACAACATAGGTGATGAACATTAGTTGGTAATGGGGGAGAGGGGAGGGTACCAAATCAGCAGAGGTAGAAAATGCTACTAGGGTGCGTTTGATTTAGATTTCAAAATCAGGATTTCTGATTTGCAATCGAACGCGAAATCTGAAAACGGATTTCAACGCTGAGATATCTGTTCTTTCATTCCCTTTCTTTTTTGGGGGGTGGGGGGGGGGGGGGAAATCCGAACTGAAAAAGGATTTGAAAAACAGCGGTCTTGCACGCGCACGCATAATTAGCAAAAAGAAGACCACTATTCACGAGAATAGTTTTGCAAATCCTTTTTCGGATTTCCCAATCGAACGGTAAAAAGGAAATCCATAAAATATCGAAATCCACCATGAGGACAGATTTGTTGGAGGTGAAATCCATTTTCGGATTTCGCTTTCGATTGCAAAATCTGAAATCTTTGTTACCTGTGCTACAGTCGGATATTTCGTTGGGAGCCTGGTTCCTCTTACTTTTTCATGTGCTAGTTTCAGGACACAATTGGTTATATTCGATACACATGTTTAGACCAAATCCACGCAATTATTGAGACTTGACCAGTAAATCGGTATCGGTCATCTGCTCTCGTGATTTCAAAAAGTTATGTGCAGTGTATAAATTTTTGTTCTGACTTAGTTGTTACGCGTTGATTTTATAGTGGAGAGGTTCCATGAGGTTGAAGATAGCTTGTGCGTTGGACAGCCGACCCACGAAGGAGAGCGAGTTGTATTGTTCCTAAAAATGGCTAACGGATATAGGTAAGTAAATTACTTGTAGAAACCCGTCCAATAAACCGTCGCTTGGTGTAAAAGAGAAAGTTCCAAATACAGCTATTGGTGGTATAACTGACCTAAGACGTAAGATACGATGGAAAAGATACACGGCTGTCAAGAATAAAACAACAAGAATAAGAAAAAATGTGTTCCTTAAAACTGTCGGGCGCAAATTACCTGCAAATTGAGTGAAAATAAGGTATGAGTACGGTGTTTCGAAGTTTGTGACCGCACTTTTCAGGAGCGTAGCGTAAGATTTGGAAGATATACGCACGGGACAATTGACGCTCTAACATTCTTATCTATTCATCCTATAAAGATTCCCGAAGTGATTCTTACTAAATTCTTACCCATTCGTACTAAGATTCCGGTGTAGCAATTCTTACTAAGATTCGTGTAGTGATTCTTACTAAGATTTTTACCTATTCTTACTAAAATTCTCGTAGCGATTTTCACTAAGATTGTTAGCTATTCATCCTAAGATTCCTGTAGCGTTTCTTACTAAAACTGTCTCCTATTCTTACTAGGATTCCCGTTGTGATTGTTACTAAGATTCTTATCTATCCTTTTCAAGATTCTTATCTATTCGTACTAAGATTCCGGTGGTGATTCTTACTAATGCGTCATTTACAACAAAGCTTAAACATGTTTAATTGCTTACGCGACAATTTGTGATGCTGCGCCGAAAGTACTTTCAAGAGCAGTTTCGCGGAAGTTGATCCTGGATTTTTGGTCCAAACTAGGCTCTAGCATTAGACAACTGCTGAGGCGTGTAGTGTACAGCATTCCTTCAACAATCACGAGTAAATAGCTAACTCGTCTATTTATTTTTAATTTTAAGATTTAGCGATGAGCTCGTCTCGCGTGTAAAGAGCACCATTCGACAGCTGTTATCAGCAAGGCACGTACCAGAGATCTTACTAGAAACAAAAGAGATTCCGTACACAGCAAGTGGCAAAAAAGTGGAGGTCGCCGTCAAAAGGATTCTGAATGGAGAACACATCAAAAACAGGGGCGCTCTGGCCAATCCCAACTCCCTAGACCTTTATTATGATATACCGGAACTGAAACAAGGATAAACGACAGGATAACAGTGTTTCTGGGGACGCGCGAGCACCTCAACCCAGGTTGTGCGGCGGTTATTTTCTCGTGTTGGGATTCGGTCAACGCGCCAAGTGGACGCGTTTGTAAATGCTGAGCGCGAGCGGAGACTAAACATTCTACATCTTTCCAAAGATGGTGACGTTTTTTATTTTCTCACTCACTCACTCACCTCCCACCCCTTATACGTTACCTTTTCGTGCCCTTTTCGAGGGGAGGGGAGGGAGACAGCCCAGAGAACTTTCCCCCACCCCCTTCTCCACTTTCTTCATTCACCCTTATGTCTCACCAATTGATCTCTTTTTTACGCATCCAACTCCGCTTTCACCGCTTTCAAACTCAAAGTTGGCGACTACGTACATGGGATATGCTGATAGAGCGCTCGCTCACTCAAATATACGCCCTTCGGGAAGTTCTCTTATAGCGTTTCAACAGGGTATCGGAACCTTTCGTTCGAATTGTCTTTACGTTTTAAAACTGTTTCAACGGGTGTCATGGTGTAAATTATATTTTTCTATAAACAGAGACCTGTTCGGTACCCGTTTGTTACATTGACGCTCACTACACATACAAAGATACAAATCCATACCATTGCTCAAACCTTACTGATTCTTTTCCAGGAAAATCTTTATGATAATGTTCAGCAGGACAGTCAGTCAAATGTGTCTCTAGAGAATGTTTCAGGTAGTAATGTTTCAGGCTTAGGAGTTAGAAAATGTAGGTTTTTATTTGATGGTTTTCAAGGATGTCAAGTATTACTTTTGTGGGTATCTTTTGGTATCTTTTTAATCTATTCAAAGAAAGGGATGTAGAAAGGTTACGTTTTAGTAGAGAGGCCTACAAATAGCCACCTTAATCTGGGTGTGGCTGAGTGGTATTTTAAGAAGGTTTCTTATAGTTAATAAAACACTGCTGGTGGTCATAAAGTGCTATTGATAACCGTGCTAACAGCGCAGTAGAAATCGTCCATATTTGTCTGACTCGTCCCCAGTCGTCTCCCCTCTTGTCTTCTTCCCACCAACCCGCTCCCATTGACGTGCGTCTCTCATTAATATTAATAAGAGACGATTGGGGAAGAGCCAGTAGTATCCCTGTAGTCTCCTAAATTTCGCTGTGTCGAATAATGACGAAGTTGCTCAGGACGCCGGTGCACTTCCGGTATTATAACTTAGCAACTCTTCGATCGCTGTCAAATTTACCCATCCCTTTTGTAACGTACAGCTTTTTGTCTAAATTTTTAAAAGGTTAAAGTAAACAAGACTCGAAAAACAAGAGGGAATTGCTCAATATCTCATTTGATAAAGGTGTCATATATCTCTTGTTTGTTGTCAGTGGGAGAGAAAAAGAGTGAAGGTCGATCCAAAGTAAAATTTCCGGTAGAAACGGAAAGGCTGTAGCCTGCCATTATATCCGCTTCTTATTACCTTGGTTTGTTAAAAATATCGTTCCACAAACTTCAACATTATAAATAGCATATTTTAATCTCAACAGGGCTTGATACACTGTTTGTTAAACAATTACTTGCTTTTAAGCCCAGCTATCCACATTCACGTTCACCAAACTGATCTCCATCCATTTTCCTTGAAAAATTAGTTGAGAGAGTTAGTAAAAAGATCCAAAAGATTTTCTCTTTTGAGATTGTTTTATTGATTCTCACTTGTAACCTATCTACTTAATGGTGTGCAGATTTTGTTATTAGAAAATTGTTGTTGGTCAGTCTGGGGACTTAACCCTTTAAGCCCCAAGATCCACATACAAATTCTTCAGACTGATCACCATACATTTCTTTTTAGAACAGTTGAGAGAATTTGGTTTAAGATCAGAGCGGTCTCCCCTCTGTAATCAATTTAGTATTCCTCACAACCTTTACGCTTGGTGATCTGCCGATGTTGTTAGAGACTGTTCGTTATTTATGCCTAAGGGGGGGCCGGTGTTTAGAGTGGGGGGGGGGTAAAATTTTCAAAATCAATGAAAAAGGGGGGGTGTTTTTTTTAAAATACAAATAAGGGGGGTAAGCTTTTAGAAACTGTTGTTTCAACACTTGTGTAGCCGTTTTGCAGACATATTTAAAAAGTTGAACTCTGTATCGAGAATTCTATTTTAATACAAAGCGCCTGGTCTTTATAGTTGAAAAGCCAAGAAAACGTGACGTGGAGTAGGGTTATTTAAAGGTTCCAATATATATTAACTTATTAAATCCCTTTACATGCAATCTGATATTTAATAACAGCAACCCACACACGTGTCATTTGCCGGGGCCAGTTGTAGTTGTAATACAGTATTGTCAGTGCGTATATAGAAATCCTCAAACAGCAAAACTAGAGATTGGTCCAGCTTGCCAACGCCATATAGGAGTCATTTTTGCGGATATGGAGATAGACTACGACAAACTTGCAGTCGCAATTTTACGGCAGCAGCAACAACAGCAGCCTTCTGTTGTTCCTGATGCTGCTATATTAAATCCTTCAGAACAGGAGAGAGGCGCATCATCATCGAACACGGGTAATTTTTAGCAAAGCACAGAGCACTCAGAGATTCTTCGCCTTTACGAAAATCAATTGCAATGGATTTTGGTTTATCGGCAACCGGCCAGAACACGTGTTGTACGCAATTTCGCAATCGGAGGCACGTCGCGTCCTGAGGGGAGGGGGGTGGGGGTAGGGGGGTTACATTTTGGGCCTGTCACATAAACGGGGGGGGGGTAATTTTTTAAAATACCCACTTCCGGGGAGGGGTAAATTTTTCATATGCCTGAATTGCTTGAAAATCACCGACCCCCCCTTAGGCATAAATAACGAACAGTCCCTTAGCAGAAAACTGATATTGGTTCACTGGGACGCCCCGAGGGGTGACTCATAAGTGAAAGACCGAGGGATGTTCCCCGAAAATCCTAAAGGAGTTAACCGGGCAGATCTCAAGCTTAACCTGACGTTTCCTTAAGGGAAACTATTCTAAAACAGACAACCAAATATGAACTATTTATTTCAACTGCGATGGTGTTGTCAGTGGGAGCTTTCTTTCTCCCCCTCCCCCCCTGCCCCCGTTCTTCTTCACACACACCCTCTAATCGTAGGCTTACCCTAAGCGATACCAAAACACCCTTTGTACACTCATAAAGGGGATGTTCAGCATCCCGCCTTTTCAATAGGCATATGGGAAGTCCCCCATCCCCAGGATTAAGGCATCGTGTTTTTCTGGGCTTTTAACCTAAAGAGCTTTGTTTAATAGAACCACAAAGTAAACTACAAAAAAGACAACGGTTTAAAGAGGAATTGAGTTGCTTTCGTTTTTTTTTTTTCGAATTCGATAAGCTAAAAAAAGCTTGTCTGGCTTCTAACCTCGTAACTGCTAGAATCTCTTGAGTTTTGTATTTCCGCTCAACACGTCGAATCGAATGGGGTGTTGCACAACTGTACACTCCATTCACTATATCTATTGAACTCTTAGGATTCGCAACATCTGGTATAAATCACCAACTGTATCCTGGCTCAATAAATTCAAATCCCGTTGAAACAACTGATCGAATCTTATGCAATACTATACTAAACCTACAGTTCAAACTAGCTTGTCTTTCTCTTGCAATCAGTTTAACGATTTCAATATAAAAAGACTCGTAATATTTTTAGGCAACTACAGTATTACCCTTTCAGTCGACAAAAACAATATGCTAATCATGTAAGGGTTGTAAGCGCCTAGGCAAAACGCTCTAGGGGTGTTTTCCAGCTCGGTCACGATATTTGGAGGCTCACTTTCGTCTTAAATGAATCTGCAAGTTGCATAACTGCGGATTTTCCGGTTTCCAACCAAAATAGAATGAGCAATCATATGAGATGCACTTGACACTGAAACACGCAATGAAACGTGTATTTTAAAACGCCAAAAATAACGAGGCCAAAATCCAGCCACCTTGACCGACCAAGTTTGGTCAATAAGGGATTTGTTTTATGGCCAAAAAGGGAACTTTTTCTTGAGGAAGCAACGCGGGAAATCTCGAAGTGACGGGCGAGACTGGCTTGTTTTTCCCCTGCATTCAGAATGATTTCAATATAAAAAGACCAGTGACTTTTTTAGGCAACTATTACCCATTCAGTCGGCAAAAACAATATGCTAATCATGTAAGGGTTGTAAGCGCCTAGACAAAACGCTCTAGGGGTGTTTTCTAGTTCGATCACGATATTTCGAAGCCCATTTTCCAGGGGCAACCAACGTCAATTTTCCGAAAATATCTGTTCGGAAGACGATTTCAGATCTAGAATTTTCGCAATATTTGTTGTAAAATTTCTTGCTTGCCTGCCTCTCCTAGGATTTTCGAACATCTCAAAAATGGTATAACTGCCCATTTTTAACGGATTATTACCACAAAAAGGTCACCTATAATTTTCGGGAGCCTTTTTTCTGGCTGAACTTTTCGAAAAGGTAACTTTTGATCCCCATAATTTTCGGATCACTAGACTCTCAACTAGGAAATCCGAACAGAGGAAAAATTTTTAGGGGATAAAACTGTGCCTATATCTATTTTTTAAATACTAAAATACGTTTAACAATGCTATGTTTAAGTGTTTTTGAACTATATTCTCGTTGGGTGCCCCTGATTTTCGTCTTAAACGAGTCTGCAAGTTACGTAACTGCGGATTTTCCGGCTTCCAATCAAAATAGAATGAGCAATTATATGAGATGCACTTGACATTGAAACACGCAACTCGGAAACGTGCACTTGAGTTGAGAGACATCTCGTGCGTTCGGATACATGCTCTGTCGACCAAAATTGTTTACTGCAAAAATCAGGCCACCTTGACCGAACAAGTTTGGTCAATAAGGGATGGCAAGAAAAGGACAAAAAGAGAAATTTTTCTTGCGGGACCAACGCAGGAAATCCCGAGCGGGCAAAAGAGACCTATCTTTCCCACTCGAGTCGTCGATCAGAACGCCGGATTCGCTTCATCTTTAGTCACATAATAAATTTGTTACTACCTGCGAGACATTTATAAACCGTCGGTTGGAAGAAGGCCAGGTTAGTGAGAAATTGGCCCATTGAATAACATGATAAGAGAGAATGCCTACAGGATACGGCACTGCTGCTGGCGGAAGCCAAAGCCATGATAAAAAAAGGACACTCCCTTCCCTTTGCACTTGGCGTTTCCTCTTCAAATATACTGACTATACTAGTTAGAACGTGTGTTTAAGATCCTTTAATGAGATACTGCCATGAAATTCTTTCCTTTCAACCAAGCTAAATATGATAGAGTATCCTCGTGTTATTCCAGCTTAGTACACTAATGACAACCTGTTCTTGAGAAAAATGCTTAGTTACTGACATGATCTAATCGACAGTCGGGAAACTTTCTCATGTCATATGTTATCGAATCACTAATGAATCCATTCCCGTATATCCATTTTTTTACGCAAGACTTTACTTCCATTATCTAGATCTGCACCGTTACGATTTGCTTAAAAGGCTAAACACGATGAAAAACTCTTTAACCAAAAACACGTATCAGTGTATTACGAGCCGTATAGGTGATTTACCGTATTTTCTCGAATAATCGTCCTCGAATAATCGCCCTCAACCCCTCTCGCCATCTTCTCCTCTTTTTTTTTTGTCCTCTCCCTATCAAGTCAACAACAAGTTGACAACTTGGATGACAAACGTAGCTGAAGTGGAGTCTGATGCAGCAAAAGTAGCCTGCGAGCAAGCTCTCCTATTTGGGCGAGCGAAGCGAGCAGCGCGAGAACGCGTGAGCGAGCGGGAAGGGCGCGAGGGGCCGCGTTTCCTTTCGCGCGTCTACTTTTCACGATATCCCCCAAATGGGGAGCTTGCACGCAGGCTACAGCAAAACTCATCAGTGACGATTCAAGCTCTGACGTCGAGGATATTGACACTGAAAATTAATCAAGGAACCAAATTTGAAATAATCGCCTCCCTCGAATAAACTCCCCCTTTTGGTGCGAAAAAAAGAATAATCGCCCCTGGCTTTTATTCGAGGAAATACGGTACTTAGATTCATACAAGAGAGGATAGCAATTCATATACAGCCAACGTACCACCCCTTAATTAAGGCATGTCATCTAACTGATCATTATTTATTACGGAAGGATAAAAACACGAAATTACTGAAGAAGATACTCTTAAGATAGAGAAACGACGCCTAAGTGCCTAATAATTTCTCTTGAAGGCTACAAACTCGCGAAAGTGAAAAAATCTCGCTCGCAACCGGGTTTAAATGCCCGGCTTCAGGCGACATTAGGCCCCTTCCTTTGAAACTGAAGATTTTTTCTCCTTTTTCAAAAAAATCAATCCGCGTCTACACGTTGCTTTTTTAGATATATATTTTTTGCCCGTACACATGAAAACGCAAAAGTGACTGAAAACGGTACCATCTTTCTTGGGAGTATGTGCATTCAGTGGTATCAGGCTCCTGCTGGTATCCGATACCATGACGTAACTGTTTTCATCCATCCTCACGAGAACAGTAAAACGGTGTTTTCAAAAATTTTCACTCTGTAGAGAAGTTTTGAAAAGATGCGTTTTCGTTGACCGTTTTCACCGGGATACGTTTGAAGGGTAGGCCAAACGCGACAGAAAAATCCGCGTTTTCAAATAGGAATAGATACGAGGGGACGGGGCGTATGATACACCGTTTCCTACGGGTACAAAATCAGACATCATCTTTATTTGTCTTATTTAACCTCGGATTTATATCTCCGAGATTGAAGAAAACGAACACGGTGTTTGGCACACAGTTCAACAGAAGGCTACCATGATTTCCCAGATAGGGTAAGCAGTCGTCTGGTCGTATTTACGGCCACGGATACAGTAGCCTGCGAGCGAGTTCTCCAATGATCATGGATGGCAAGAGAAGCGAGCTGCGAGAGAAGGTGCGAGCGAGCGGCGAAGGAAAATGATCATTCTGGCTATGTTTTTAGCCTCCTCATCGTGCGTAAAATATGGTAAACCCAAGAAAAGTCTAGGAGATGTAAAAAAAAAAAAGCCCGCAAACTGAGAAACATCATTCATGAAATTTTGACTCCCTTTCTTTTCCCGCCACTTTCACTCTCGTGTCCTTTCGCGTGTGGCTCTCGCTCCCTCAAGTGGAGGGGTTGTTTGCAGGCTACGGGTAAGGGCAATAAACCCCGCTCACCCGTACACGGAAACGGCATATCTTAACACAAGCGACATTGATCTATATTTGCAGCTGGTCGCGATAGTACAATAGACCATCGATACAACGAACCTCTATATAAAGAAGTTTTCGCATAACCAACGATTTTCTTCACCCCAGTGATAGTAAAATATATGAAAAAGAACTTCGATATAAGGAAACCTCATCATAGTGGGCAAATTTTGCCAGTCCCATCGCCCTTCGTTATATCGAGGGTTCATTGTATCCGTTAGGGAAGAGAAGACTTATTTATTTTTATTATTATTATTATTATTATTATTATTATTATTATTATTATTATTATTATTATTAATGATGATGATGATGATAATGATTATTATTATTTTAAGACGGGGGATTCAAGGGACCTCCTACACAAGTTTTTTCTGCTGTTTTATTTTTTTCCAGTTATACACGGAAAATTCTTTCTTCCCATTAACGGACTGAACGTCTTTTATAATCAAAACAGCCAGAGTAGCCACACTAAGCATTTCCGTGTAAAAACAACTCCGCGAAGTTATTCATCTCATATCAACAAAAAACAAAAGAGAATCGATTAAAATCTTTGAAAAGAAACTCGAGATTTCCAGCTGTATCCGGAAAAGGCATTTATCTCCTCGGTTCCTTGTAAATAAACCGTATATATTTTAAATCTTTTGTGAAATGCACACGAACAAGCCAATCAGAAACTAATATCTTTTACTTGCGCACACATTTCCTTTTTAAGCTGGCTAACAGGTGAATAAACGAAAACTTTTTTGCCCTTCAATTCTCTACAAACACATCCATCTTCTCACACGAGTGTTAGAGGACTTAGAAAAGACTGAATCTATTGGAGGAGGTTTGCCGAATCATTTGAGAATTCAGTGGAAACTGAAAGTGAATACGGGCAATTATCATATAAGCCTGTGGCACATCCTTTCCCTTTGATTGTCGGGATTAACTGTCAAGACTTAGGTTGGTGTAATCACAGTAAGTCAAGAAAAAAGTTACTCGCAGTGGGATACGAAAAAATTGATAGTTATTTTAAAATCTTTAAAAGTCTTCAGCGTTTCAGGCAGTTCAAGTTTTAAATTCTTGAGTTGGCAGCAACTTAGGACTTTGAATTATTTACTGTCATGTCAAATGAGAGCAAGGCTTCATAAGTACGTCTCTACGGGAGCTATATAAGAGCTATTCTTTTTACAGAATACAATGTTCCAAAATGAAAGTTGATCTGTCCTTAGGATATTTAGCTATAAAAGTTTTGGAACCCGTAGGATGAACATGATGATTTTTTCACACGAAATCATTATCTTTCTGTGTCGTATTTCTTCTTTTTCTTTGTGTTTCTTCAGACAATGACGTCATTATATAACAACTTATGCCGAATTAATAAGATTAAGTGCAGATTTCCCAGACGGATTGACATTTGTCTATGATCAGGTCAACTTATTTTACTATTTTAATCAGCATGGGTTTGGCATTCGCTCAAAACATGGAAAATACAATCAAACAAGAAAATGCCACTTGACTTTCTATCGTTTAGTTGGGTTACATTATTTTCAGCCACGTGACTTGACCTCGTTTTGCTAGGAGCAGGGTGATCAAGGAGTAAACTATGTGTGTGTGTGTGTGTGTGTGGGGGGGGGGGGGGGGGGAAGGGGGTGGTGTGGGTGTCCGGTGCTCCACCCCTCCCCTACACACTACTTGTACCCGTGAAGAGAGGTTGGGCATGCTTAATTCGTCGGGGCAGTCTAAATTGACGTCACCAGATTTCATTTGCGGTCGCAATTGACATGACACTCAACGTTTCTTCATGAGCTTAGAATTCATGAAGTACTATTACTATACCCCATTAGCGAATCAAACAAAAATCGAAAAGAAAGCAAACCGCTTCTTTTTCAGCTTTGCATTTTCAGGCCCACGCAGATAATGAACTCAAGGTGAACTCCTTGGCGTTCGCTTGCCGGGTTGTGACGGGGGAGGTGTCTCCTTCGCAGCCGTTAGGGGCACCCCCATTAATTTAGGTACTCTTTTCTCTACGTTGACATTCAACCAAACCAAGAGCCCCCGGGGGGTACTTCCTAGTAATAGGCTGATGGGGATATGCCGCTGGAAGGGGTCGCATGCATTTTCACGCCTGGTTTGACTGTAATGAGGTTGCATTTTCATTAGAGTTACTACAGTGGGATCGCAAATTTTCGGGAGTTGGGGGATCAGAAAATTCTGGTAGGTAGGGATTTAAAAATGGGAAGATTTTTACTTCACTAAGTTTAATGTGTCAATTCATTTTAGGATGACCCTAGTTTAAGGGCTTTATAAAGCAGATGCATAAACGGAAAGTTGTGATCGCGAAAAATGTATTTTCCCAAAGTTACTAAGATTTGGTCTATATTTGCCACAGAATAGACTATAATGGGGTAGGGGTTCTAAGAGGCCAGCGCCACATACCCAGCAAAAATTAAACCGAGTAACTTCGCCCCCACCTCCCCCGGGCAAGAGCCATTGACCAAATTTAGAACTGTACCAGGAGGGGGGTACTCCCTTATAAGGGCTTAATGGGCACGTGCAGCCACCCAGGGTCGTGTTTTTCGGGATTTTTTCTCTTAAACAGGGTATCGATGTTATCCAATCTCGTCCCCAGGGCTTTTCCCTTAAAAACCCATTTTTTAAGGGAAAAGCCCTGGGGAAGAGGTTGGATGTTATCATTTTTTGTTCTTATCAGGGTATCGAGTTTATCAATTTTTGTCTTAATCAGGGTATCGATTTTATCATTTTTTGTCTTAATCAGGGTATCGATTTTATCATTTTTTGTCTTAAACAGGGTATCTTTTCTTGGACGATAAACAGCCTGAGTGACTCTGTTGATCAAGCTGTAAATAGCTTTGTGATTGCCCATGGATTAAATAAGAAGGAGTTTCGATATTTAATATTGCCTTACATAGGGTATGTTTTCGGGTTAAATGTCTTAAACAGGGTAGGAAAATCAGCGATTTTTGTCTCAGACAGCGTTAGGGTATGAGGGGCCGGGCCCCACCTTCCTACCCAAGGATATATCGTGTACCCCCCTCCCCCCGGGGGGAACTGTAGCATATTTCAGGAGCTCACGACTCCGCCCGAGACTCCGGTAACAAAAAGGATATATCGTATTTTCTCCATTAGTTAAAGCCCGTGCCTCAGGTAATCGGCTCCTGCGGCGTGCCCCAAATAAACGCTAATCCTTCCTTATAAACATAACGATCCCACATATACTGCATGCAGATTCAAACAAATGCTAGGAGCGTTTTATTGAGGAAATATAGCCTGTTCCAGGCTCCGAGATGGTGGTGTGGAAAGTCGTTCAGTAATACTATCTGAGAGCCTGGCACAGGCTAGAGGAAATACGGTACCCTGTAACAATATCCCGGGCGGACGTTGACTTCCGTGAGGCAGGGACAGAGAGGCTTGTCGGAAAAATATTGGGAAACCAATCTGGGCAAAACAAGAGCTTTGCTGGATCTTGAGTGATCTAAATTGCGCGAGGGATGTTGAAATGAAATTCTGTCTTTAACACAGTATGACGGCATTTGGTTTTCTTTGTACGTTTTTCTTTGCACGTTTCCCTAATCAGTACCCGGGGGGGGGGGGGGTACTCCCACGAATTTTGGATAGGGGTGTGCCGCGAAGGTTCGTGAACCCTAACCCTATTTAAGGACTAAGAAAGCGAAAACTGATACCCTTTTTAAGGCCCAATGCCGAAAAATGACACCCTATTCAAGGAAAAAACAAAATTATTAATAGCATGAAAAGGAAAACTTTATTTCTTCTCTGTAACATTGGATGTATAGCATCAAGCATAAAATACTAGAATAAGCCTAGTTGAATAATATGCAATCATAACCGGCGGGCGTTTTCATACTCCAGTATTAGATAGCACAATTAAGCTACCCTATCTAAGGACCACACCAGGGACACAGAAACAAAATGGTCAAAAAAGATACCCTATTTAAGGACCGAGAACCTCAAAAACCATACCCTATTTCGCGGCACGTACCTATATAGCCCATATATGGGAGTACCCCCCCCCGGGAATCAGTAGCCCTAATCGGTAAAAAAATATATATATCAGCTTCAATTTCCGCTCTGAAAACCTTAAGTGAGACCAACTTACACCCCTAAGCGACTGAGACGACAAGCATCATTGCCCTCATCCGGGAGTCCCACTGAGACCATAAAATTAAAAGCTTCACGCATACGGCAAACGTCAGATTCAAGTTGAGAATTTCTCAAAATAGAAAATGAGCTAGTAAAAACAGCTCAACACAATTCTTATGGATAAAAATTGCGGTGAAACTACCAACTTAGGTGTAGAAATAATGAACAGTAAATGACAAGCAAAGAGAAAACTTAGTCACGTGGTACAAATTCGTGTTTACCGTTTGACGTAAACGTGATGTTTAACCTCTCTAATATATCACTCAAATCTCCGGCCCCGGGTATGCGCTCCATGCTAACTACATCGTTTAAAAATTTTACTCCCTAATTCCAATTTGATTCTCAAAAACATCAATATGTATGATGCAAAAACAAACTCATTTCTTACTTGATATGAAATATGACTTACCTCAAGGACTGCAGAAACTGAAAGAGATCGAACTCCCACGTCGCTGAAACAACAGGAAGTGGGCAGATACAGTGTTTATCCGTTATCAGGAAACAACAAAGCAAAATGATAATTGACAGGAAACGTTTGAAAAGGAATGTGCCTCTGATAATTGTCCACATTAAACCTTATTTCTCACACAAGCACAGTTCTACCGCAGAAGGATCAGAAGGGAAATAGTTTAAAAAGCGAGTGCCATTTTGCATGTTCTGTAGAAAGCCTTGAAAAAAATGGACATTCCGTCATTTCCGCAAAACATTTAAAACCTGTTATCATTGTTTATCACTGATTATTGGAAGGCTTTATTTGTTTGATTGAAATTTACCCCCGATGTGGCTTCCAAGCACGTTACTTGGATTATTGGAGGTATGTTTGCCATTTTCCACAGCTTTCCTCTGTTTTTGTAAGTCAAAGGATAGCCTTCTTGTTGCCATTACAATCTTAGACAAAGGAATTCGATTCTCCTGGCACTGATATGAAGGATCCGCCCGAAGACCACTACACGCAAAACCTACGCAAAACCTGCCATTTTCCCATCTGCATTTGAGGGGTGGCAAGGTAGTGTTAGTTTCCGTTTTCCAAGATTGTAGCCTGCTTAAAGGGGTATTAAAATACCTTAACATATCAGTGCAACTCTGAAATCACTAGTTAGGAATTGTTAGGTATTCAACGTTCCCTACGAATGCAAGCCTCCGAGCTTCGACGAGTCGTTACTAATATACGTCAGGAAATGGAGATTATATCCACTCAGGCCTAAAACCACTGAACTAATCGAATCAAAACATCAAAGGCAGAAATACAAAAAAAATCTACAAGTGTAACGCTCCCCTTGCAAGAGCTATTCATACAATAGATAAAAATGTTATTTTTGACATGATTCATTTGAATATTTATTTTAACTTTTTACGGGGTCGTGTGATCTCAAATTTATTTTGTTATATTTATCCTACTGTTTCAAAATATGGTGTATTATAACCATCTTCCAAAGCATCTCCTGAAAGATTAGTTCGTTGTTGATCAAATCTAATATGAAATGCTCTTTGGACTTAAGAAGGAAAACGATCATTCTGGGTAACTTTTAGTGTCCTCATCGTGCGCAAAGTGCGTTAAACCCAAGAAGAATTTAAGAGATGTAAAACTAACCCTAAAACTGACATAAATATCATTCATAAACTGTTGGCTTTGCATCTCCGCAAAACAGGATCTAAGCAGAAAAAATCCGTGTTATTTTTAGCTTCCTGAACCCTTAGATTAAATTCAAACAGTTCAAAGGATTTTAAAGGTTGCATTTTAAGTGAGAAGGGGTTATTTTCGCGGGAGCTTATTATTGGACAGAGTGCCACACCCGGAAATTCTCACTCCTCTTTGCCTCGTCAACCTGGAAAGCTTTAAAGCGAACAAAAAACCTCTGGTAGCCGGGATTCTAAACTCAAGTGCATCGTCACTCTCCTCCTGGCAACAAATAATGAAGATCTTAAAAGACGAGTTCCCCAAAATGCCTATAACAAATTTTCGAGGGGTTATAGTCCCAACACTAGGTTTATTTTGCCATACATGCGGTGCAAATGAACCGTGTCCTACTACCAGCAAATCTTCATAGACTTCTACCATGTAAGCACTTCATTAACCTTTTAAGACTCAATATCCATTAAAAAAATCTCCAGGCTAATCTCCATACATTTCCTTCAAATTAAGTAAGAGAATTTGTAAAAAAGATCAAGGCATTTTCCTTTTGCGACTTTTTTATTAATTCTCATTACATTTAATATTGATTTTATATGATACTCTTAGGAGAAAATTTATGTTGGTCCCCCTCCGGGATTTTAAGGGTTAATACCACCAACTGGTTAATATTGTGCTTTCAAACACCAGTAGTTTATTCTGGCCTGAGTCCTTTCATTTCCTTACTCTACGACCTTGTTAATCCAACAACCCTGTCATTGGGTCTACCGACCACTTTTTGGAGTTTTCAGGCTACCTCAGAAGTTCACAATATACCTCTCTAATGCAACCGGTTGGATAGTAAAGCGATTAATCTAACAAAAAGAACTGTTTTTGACTATGCAACTTATAAATAATCAGAGTTAAGCTTTCCTTGTCATTCTACAGTTTCGTCCCGAGTAAGGTAATCAAAAACCGTCTTAAATTCTGGATTCCACGCTGCGGATTTCGGACTCGATGTACTGGATTCCGGATTCCAATCATTAGCAAGATTCCAGAATCCTTGAGCTGATCATGAATTCTGGATTCCAAAGCCATGAGCCATGATCTGTGCGGGTATTTCCTCAGTGGAGCCTCTATCTTTGTTACGCCGTTCTGATGAGCTACAATAATGGCCACCCAAACACCCGCTCTCGTGTCACTATTGGTAAGCCTTCTTTCTCTGAGTTTCCGGGTTCAGTTTCGCCAGTTCCGTTAATCCAAAGGCACCTCCTTTCTAAAGGGTAACTCTAAAAATAAAACAAAAAAATAACGGGCAACTCTTATTAAGATGTACCGCTTTCTAAAACGTGCACCTAGAGTTGGTTCCTGCTGTTCTTCAGTCATTTTCTTTGCATCTTTCAGAAGGACACCTCCCTAAAACGGACACCTTAAGTCGGTCACTTTCATGGATTCTCTATGAGGCGATCAGCCGACATCTACCTACTGAAACCGGACACCTAGAGTCGGTCCCTGCCGTTCTTTAGACATTTTATTTGTGTCTCTATAAGACGCACACCTCCCTAAAAAGGACACCTCGAGTTGATCACTGTCGTTCTTCAGTCATTTTATTTACCCTGCATAAGGCGGTCACCTTCCTAAGGATACCTCAAGTTGGTTGCTCCCGTTCTTCAGTCATTTTCTTTGTCTCCTTATAATAAGGCGGACACTTTCCTAAACCGGACACCTATGAGTTGGTCCCTGCCGTTCTTCAATCTTCTTTTTTGACTCTCTATGAGGCAGTCACCTCCCTAAAACGGACACCTAAAGCTGGTTCTTGCCGTTCTTCAGTGTCCTCTCTAGATTATATTGATTGAAAGAGCCGTTTCTATTGTCAATTTGAAACCTGTATTATTAAAATGGACACTTCTGATCGGATAGTCACTACTAGTGGTATAAAGACTGGTCAAGCTATTCAACACTCTAGGACTTAGACTTAAATGACTTCAGAGAGAGCGCGAAAAGTAAAGAGTTCGGCGGATCACGCGAATTTCGCAACCTAAACTGACAAAGATAGAATCTAGATTGGCTTAAGAGTTACTGATGAGGAATGCATGATATAACCTTTGTAGATTAACAGTAGATATGACCTTGATAAGCATTTCCCTTTACAAGGGATGACCACAGTTGCACGATTAAAATTAACGACTACTTCCAGTCCTGGCAGCGTTGATTTAAGGATTACATCTTTCTCATGTTAACGTGACCCATTCTATGGAAACCTTTACGCGAGCGAGCTGTTTTAAGAGGACAGTGAATCACTTTGGGCAGGCTGTTCGCTTTTGGCATGAAAAAATTCCGAGATTCTCGAGTGCCTGATTTAAATATGAAGCCACTGAGCTCTTCACATGCTAAACATTTTGATCCAAGCTTAGCCTTCTCGGACTCTTTTATATTTCTTTTTTTCAAAATTCCACTTGACTTTTCTTTCTTTTTATACAGCAGCTGTCTTGCCTGTTATATTAAAGGGGCGCTAAAATCACGCGAAAAGGCAAGTTTGACCAGCTTGAATAAGACACACGGCACTACACATTAAGCTACATTTCACCCTCCTGATGGACGGACATAGACGTATAATCAACGCGAGCTGACAACTTGTGCGAAGAACTCGGCAATATTACTGAAAAACTACAACGATGCCAGAATCCCAAGCTGCGTGCTATTGCTGACCTGGCTAACTTACTCTCGAGTTACAAAGTCGTTATTAACTTTATGATCCGTCGCGTTTGACTTTGATTTGACTTTGTCTAAAGGGTCCAGTAAACGTCAGGTTCTTTCGATTAAACGTCTCGCTCGCTGCTATATCTGTTGCGCATCACTACGGTCACAAATGGTAAGGAAGGTTTTTTTTTTTGTCGTGTCTAAACTGTTCAAAATGGCGCTAGAGGCCCGTTATAATGACCGCCGGTTTCGGTTATATTGAGTTGTTCACAGGGCGAGATTTGACCGCACATATAAAATATACTACACGGAATATTGCGGTGAAATTAGAAAAAAACGTTTTCTGTTGGTAAGTTCTTGACTGACTGTAAGAATATTTTTGAACTTTTGAAAGATTGGACTGACTTGAACAAAAAAAATTGATTGATTCATATAAATTGAACCATCTTTGGTTTCTGCGCATGGCAAGTATCCTTCACCATCTAAAACTGTTGAATGTTGCGAAAAATTTTTAACTGACTTTAGTCAACTTTACACCTAATTACCTTCTGTACCACTTAAACTTATCTTTCATCAACACTTTCTGCTTGCAATCACGTACATCTATCTTCTGTTTCGCTTTGGCACAAATGACCTTGCCAAAGCTTTCTCTCATCGTCGCCTACTATTACAAGCAGTTGTGAAACCCAACCTTTACTAGTTTACACCTTTTCAAAGGCAGATGTGTTATCAACGGTACTTCGCTTGGACGAGTGAGCCGATAAGGAACACCTATAAACGTTTATCTCTGGCTGTGACCTGCTGCTGGGTCATGCAGTTCGAGCGTATTTCGCCGCCCAAGAGATACCTTCCTTATGCGTCAAGTCTGTGTTGTTTTCCTCTCCCATTTTGGGAACGATTAGGGGGACTGTTTATCTGCTGATCTAAATAGTTCAAGGAATCGTTTGGTCAGTTTACGATATCATTGCTAGCTTGCCCAAGGTCTGTCCATCACAGTCTGCAGATTTCTACTTTGAAAAATCTTGCGGCAAGTCTGTCTGTATCAAAACAAACCTTCTTTTTCTCTTTTTTTCTCTCGTTTTAAAGAACTGTTTACCTAGGACGTGCTAATTCAAGGATTTTGCCCGTTAAAATTTCTTTGAGAGTTAATTCTATTGTTCACTTTATCCGCGTGGAAATAAATTCCACGCTGCCGTAGTCAGCACTGTTTGTGTGTATATCGCCTATGTTATGATTAGAATACTTAGAGAATGCAAAAGACTTAAGATTGATTGATTTTCGCTTGATCTTTTTGTTATTTAATGGCTCTCTCACCAATAATAAGTGTAAAACCCGAAGGCACCAGAAGGTTCGCTTGCTTATATTTCCGAGCTCTTTTCTGTGAGTATATTTTCTTTTGTCTGTTATTGTTTTTCTCAGGTCAGTTAGTTTTGTCCCAGCTTAACCTTTACATCTGCCGCAAGTTAGAATTATTGCCCCCTTAGCTCAATCCTGGCTACAAGAGATATTTAATGAGGCCGGATTGAACTACACCAACTCCATGCGGCTCAGTCAGATAGCCGGACCTTATGGAGCCCTAAGAAATTCAATCGCCTTCCGAATCAATGACGAAGCACATCTGTGATCACAGCGAGTTTTAAAGTTCGAGTTCGTCATACACAGTGAGTGGCACTCACTTACTGAGATTTTTTCGCGGCCTGATTTGGGCAGAAAGATTGGCTCGATACAAAGGAAACTCCCTACCAGTGAGATGGACCGTGAAATGAGCCGCCAAGTTCTGATAACCAAGCTAGGAAATCCTGAGCGACGTGGAATCTTCTTTATCAAAATCTTAGAGTCAACTTACATGCTTTAAAAATATCGATGGAGTGAAACCACGGCATGAGCAATTAGGCACCGATTAGAGATGAACTTGACATTTTTTTCTTTAACTTAATTAAACAGAACGTTTGCGCTCAGATGCAAAGAACACACAATAACGAAAAGAACAACTTACACCCCCTATCACCTAAATTGTGAACACGTTACAAGTAAAGATTCGCGCTAATCAGAGCGTGTAACCTTTTGGAAAGGAAACTAAGGTTATGTTTCAAGTGCGCTGTCACCAGCAAACTTGTTTGGGCCGAGGGCCGGGCAGGGACCAACATCTGGGTGCCTATCTTTCCTAAAGATAAAAAAAAAAATTCCCAAGTAATCCGCATTTTTCTGGATGAAAAACAGTGACAATATTTTCGCGTTTGAAAATAAAGGAATGATTGTGAAAATCGTGTACCAACAGTCAACTACACAAATTGTAACCTCTTCTGCTTGCCAGCATGGAGAATGGGCAGTTTTGACTCCTGTTTTTTGGCAAGCCACGATTCACGAAAAAAAACTGGAAATGGGTTTTAAAAAGTTGACGTGATTTTCTGATAAGTTTGCCATTTGTCACACACCCAGCTCTTATAGCAATCCGGTTCTGTCAATCAAGGGTAATCAAAGCATTATCATTCAATTACGTCAAAGAGCACCAAGCTTCGGTTCGAAGACAGCTGCTTGTGGTTCGAAATGGATGTCAACTGGGAAAATCGCCCTGGGAGCTCTGATACGTGAATGTCGTTGAATTTGGGTCTCTTGGAGGCCTCTTTCCAGGTAACATGTGTTCATCAATGTGTTAGTGTCTCGAGAGGAAGCTTTTTCTAATTTGGTGCAATCTTATCAGTTCGCGTTTCGTCAACAGCGCGGGCGCCGTGAAGACGATCACTCTAAACGACGTATTGAATATTGCTTTGCAAAATACGACTACGAAAACAGAATGGTTCGGCGACTCGACTATCCTCGACTTCGAGCGATAAATTAACCGAAAAGGCCACAGGCAAACCTCTAAAATGCCAATAAAAGTTTACATGTCGGTCGATCGCATCCCGTCTTGCTATATCAACAAGATGCGTTGGAATCTGTGATCATAAACCTCTAGTATGTTCCAATAGGGTCCTACTAGGAGTCTTTAAGAGTACCTTCGCAGGTAACTCAAAATATTTTGACTTTAAGGGGTCAAAAGTAGAAATATGTTATAGTTAACAGACTAAAATCTCGCGCGCTGCCTGTCGAATGTTTTGTCTTGTATGTCTGGTCAACCGTAACACATCTTTCGACATTTAATGTTGTTCAGTGTAATGTTTTAAAAAACAATGCGCAACCTATCGATGGCGATCGCGACCCTTCTTCACATGTGTTGTATATCTAGTTTGTATGTATCGTTAATGTTTGTTCTTTGAAAGAGGAAGAAGTGCTGCGTAAATTACCACATGCCTCTTTGTCTAATGCACTAATCTCTGTTTTTACTTTATTGATATTTTGGCCATTCCGTGCCTCAGCGAAGTCTGTCTTGGGGCGAGTTCCATCAAGAGCATTTAAAACTTTTCCGATCCTCGAACTTTTTATTGATATTGATTGACAAACGTAGCCGCTTTTTAACCACACTACATATCCCAATTAAACTTGACTAACTCAGTTATACGACTTGTTGTGACGTTCTTCGATGTTGTAGTATGAGTTATTTTAATACGCAAAGAAACTTATGAAGTATTAATCAAGTAAATAGCTTTTAATAGTTTCAATTAAAGGCATTTGTTGTTTAAAATGTTAGCTGTAATATAAGGGTATATTGGGTGTTTCACGTAATATTTCATTTATCTTTCATTTACATTTGCATGGTTTTCTTTTTTTTTTAACTCAAACGGACGACCTTTACAGGTTAAGAGGTAGTTTGGTTTTCGGTTTCAATTTTAATATTTTTAGACAGAAATTCTACAACATGCTTTTCACGAAGTTCATATTTGATTCGATCGCTTAGTTAATAACTGAAACATTTTCCCTCGTTATGTAATATCTGTTAGTTACCTCAACTTTTGCTTTTCCTTTTTTTCCGGAAAAAAAGGTTTGCGTTAATTGGGTTAGCATTTGTACGATCCCTACCGATGCACTAAAGCGCTGACTGAGTTCAAAGATTAACCCTGATCTCGTTCCTTGTTCTTTACAGGTATAAACGCTTAAAAGATTCGTTATGCAGAGCTTAAAGAAATTATATCTTTGCAGTACCATCTTTTTGCTTCTTCTCGTCAGCCTAGGTAAGTATTTTCTTTTGTAAATTGTACTTCAGCGTGTCATTACCACCGGAATTGCTGCACACATAAAGTTTTCATATGCATTATGTACGGTAAAATCTCGTGTGAGACTTGTGTTTTAGTACGTGATTGCCTACTTTTTTCGTCGGTAAGCGTCGTGCGTGATCGCTGATCGCGGTTTATTTAATCCTTTCTCTTCCGATAAAATATTATTTCAGAAAGGTTGCTGTGATAAGGTGATATTGTCGAAGCCGATTGTTCTTGAACGATCTCTTGGCAAGCGTTCAATTATTGTATTTGCTAACTTAAGGGATCTGTTTCTGAAAAAAAGGAGAGCCAAATGTAGCAAATAGGAAAAAAGATTTCAGAACATGAGATTGGTTGTTTTTATAGGACCTTGTACTGAGCAGAAAACGTACAAGTCAATGTCGCGGGCCGAGTCTCTCTCATGTAATTAACCTTGAAAACTGATTAACTCGCCTTTTTAAGGGTTATTGTCTAAGTACCAAGCATGTGATTGATCAACTGGACAGTCTGTTTCCTACACTGAAAGTTGTCGTTTTGGGAAATAATCCTGAATTTTTTTCTACTCATTTGACTCTTTCAAGTTCTCTACTAAGGGTGACTTGCGGTTTAAGTCATCTTATCATTTTCCGAATTTTGGTTTATGCTGTCTTTTGACCTTGGGCCACAGGTGGACAAATAAATTGTTTCACATCATGTTTTACGTGAAGGAGTTTTAATCCTTATCTGTTTTATAAGCGTTTCCCTTTTAATGGATTTTCCCTTTGTGGTAATTCTGGAATTTGTTCATAACCTCATTCTAGTCAGTCAGGTTAGTTGAATGAACGTTTTTCTCACGTTTAAAAGCTTATAACACAGATTCATCTCACATTTGATGAGGATTAATGACCATGCAAAACATTTCTTAACTTACAGGAAATTAGGAGAGTTTAAAAGACACGAATTGTGACTTTCATGTGCATGTGCCATTCCCCATTTATATCAATAACAAAATTTCTTTATACGTACATAACAAATACTGGCGACATACTCAGCTAGAGATATTAACCCTGTAATGGACTACAGTCGAACTTTCACTATCGACACCTCTCTACAACGGCCACTTTTCATCGTCCTGGCGGACAAAAAATCCATACAATGACTCTTGTTTCCACCTCACTACAATGGCCACTTTCTTCTGTCCCCAAGGTGGCCGTTGTAAAGAGGTTCAACTGTAGCATTTATCCATGAGGGAGTAGCAATACTGACAATATTCTTAACTGTTTCATTCTAGAGTAACAGAGTTTACCTCAGGCCTTGTGACCTTCTTTGCCTTTACCTTTTTCCCCTTTAATTTGTTTGAACCTCCTTGTACAACCACACCATAAGGGAACACCTCTTGTAACTGAACACCTATGCAAAAGATCAAAGTTAGTTGTGACTGATGAAGTGCGTTAGTTGGGACTTCTTGGTGGCCATACGCGGAAGGGGGGGGGGGGTAGATTTTTTGTTTATTTGGCATCCTATCGACAGGGTATGCTCTTTGGGATCATTATACGTTTCTGGGAAACTGCCCACCTACCCCTCCCCTAAGCCACCATTAACACTTACTTTTCACTTAGGGCAAACTGTTGGCTTAGGGGAGGGGTAGGTGGGCAGTTTCCCAGAAATGTATAACGATCTGCTCGTTGCCTTTCTGACTCTGTGGAACAGGGTCAGTTTTCCCCATAATCCCTAATTATTCTTGATCAAGTTAAGGCGCGAAACTATGCCCCCCTTGTCGTTTCTTTACTACCAAATAAAATTCATGACACAGTGCAACCTCGATATAACAAAGGACCAAGAGTCTGGCAATGTGTTTGCTATAATGAGGTTTCATTGTATTGAGGTTCTTTTTCATTGCTTTTGCTATTACCGAGGCAAATAATGTTGTTAGTTAAACCAAGGACATTGTACATAGAAGTCTGTTATATTGGGGTACACTGTAATAATGTGTACAGTGTTTTTTGGTCATAAATGTCTGAAACAGGATTCCTATTTTAACATTTATTGCCTTGAATAGGGCCTTAAATTCATCTCTGTTTGTCTGGAACAGGTTTATGGTGGCACACCCTCATAGTAAATTGAAGGGAGTACCCCCAACCCCCCCCGTCCCCTCCAGGACCAGTATCAAATCTTAGCATCTTGGAAGTCCAACTGTATAGGAACATACAGGAAAATCAAGAAGATTTGAGAAAAAAACACCACTGAACAGCATAGGCCAAAAAGACTACAGACCATATAATATGTGTGAGCTGACTACATATTTTTCTTCCAACATAATTGAGAAGGTTAAAGGCAGGATCCTGTATTATGGTGGTAGAGCCATTACACTGGTTATTGCCTCCAACCTATTTTGTTATGGTGTTGGTTGGGTTTTAAGCCCTGATTTTCATGTTGGTTGAGTATCTTTTCTTTTTGTTTTCTGGTCCTGTTCCAAGGGTTTCCATTTTATGCCCCCCCCCCCCCCCCCCCCACCAACAGGACAAAATCCAGTATTTCCAGTCTCTGATTCAAGTCGAGATTCAAAGGTTAGAGACTTGTCAATCAAAGGACAAGTATGCCTCCCTTGATGCTTGGAGCAAGCCTTGAGAAGCCACTGGGCTCTAATAATGAACAGGCAGGATAATGTCACATTTTATCATAGTTACTAACTATACTGACTACAATACTATATACAGATTAGGGACTTGTCAGAAATTAGCTGGGGGGGAGGGGGGGTGGAAACAGAGGGAGGGTCACACGTTTTTGAGACTCAGAAAAGGGAGGGGTCATGAAAAATGGGCCGTTAAAAGGGGGAGGGTCATGCAAATATATGCCCGTGATCATGTAGAGGTTCACCCACAGAAGAAAAACAAAATTTCGTTATTTCGTAAAAAAAAAAAAGAGCAACGGAATATTATGGATATAAACTGTGAAGTATTTAACAAACATCTACTTTTCATTTATAAAAATGCTATAGAGTCTTATTGCAATAACGAATAATGTTGTTGTTAATGTTATTATAGTTTTGGCTATCCTTTTCATCCCTGTCTTCAGCATCACCATCAATGCTGCTGTGAGCATCTTGATCATCATCATTTATGTCATCAGCATTTTATTTTGTTTATTTTATCTTATTTTATTAGCTTCGCATTGATACAATCACTTTCATCATCATCATGATTTTCATTTAAGTTGAAGCGTAGATATTGCTTGATAATGTCCTGTGATTCATTGGTGAACAACCCTTCTCAAAGATATATGGCCTTTGCGTTTTGAGGAACCCACTTTTTCCTTCATAATGAAGAAATAATGGGCCAATAGCCTCTGTAATATCATGCGATTCTTGCTGAGGTGTAATATGGTTTCAATAGCTCCTTTGCAGTTAGCTTCCATTCTTTTTGCCCTAGCTTTCTTTGCTTTGCTTTTATTTTGCTTTTGTTTCCTTTTTTTTCTTGTTCATTTGTTTGTCTTGTTGGCTTGGAATCCTGCACCTTAAAGAGCCTGGAACATTTTTCTTTCAATTCTGTAAGGTGGGGAGGGTCATGATATTTTAGACCAAGCTCAAGGGGAGGGTTAGCAAATTTCACTCCCATTGCAGGGGTGGGTCACCTAATTTCCGAACCCAAATTTAAAATTCCCACCCCCCCTCCCCCCCTGCTAATTTCTGACAAGTCCCTTACAGATAGCTCATGACATTCAACAGACTTCACTTATTGACAACTTTAACTAACTTACAGTGAAAATTTCTACAGACTCTGACTGGAGTCTCAGCAGCTAACAAAATCATAACTTACAAACTCGCCAAATGACAGCTAAAGCTGCAGTTGAACTTCTATTGAAGGGACACCCTTGGGACCGAGACAAGTGTCCCTAGGGCTGGAGCTTGTTAATAATTAACCAACAAAGACAACATAAAAAATCATCTTCAACTTATCTCTGCGACATTATATGTTGAATTCACACAAGTTCAGTACTTTGACTTAAGTGACATAGTTCAGTTTGTGAAAGCTTCCATAATTGTGATTCAACCCTCTTTACAGTCAGTCACTTTTTCAGTGCTAAGGTCTTCCCTGAATGGAGGTTAAACCCGGGTTTTGGGACCCAGAAAAAGTGTCACTTTCCCCTGAATAAAGGTGTCCCTTCAAAAGAGGTAAAAAATGCAAAGATTATGTGGGTATTTTTGTGTCCCCTGAATGGACGTGTCGCTTAAATAGAGGTGTCCCAATGGAGATGTTCTACTGTATATAACTTACATGTTGAGTATAGTATGAATAGAATGTATCATTGTGTAGTGATACAACTGTTTTCCCTTCCAGGCTCATTACAAAATGCCTTTGGAAAAGAAACCCCCTCAAGCACCCATGATAAAGTCTTCAACAATGATAAGAAAGCAGTTGAATTCTTGAGGAAATTATCAGAAAGAGCGCGCCCTCAGCAACCAACCCCAAAGTACAACACTGCATCAGATATCGACTTGCGCCATGTAGTCTCCACACGATTTATGAAGGAAATGGCCAAGCTGTTTTTTTCTCTCCCTGATTTGAATCAATGTAACATAATGGCAGCTGTATCAAGGACAGCAGGGTGCAAATTATCAAATATTACTGGGTTTCTTGTCAACTTAACAGAGACAAAACACAAAGCTGCTATTGTGAGCTGTCCCGCTGATGGTTCTATAAAATATGGTACAAGCTGCAGTGAAGCAAACAAAACCATTGTGGTAAGCTCCATTGGCAATGAGCTCTTGGAAGTCTTTAGGAAACTACCAGCTCCTTTTAAATGTAACGTTGTCAACACTGTTGCTCTGATTTATAACCTTAAAGGTCGAAGGCATTTAGCTAACGGATTCTCAAATCAGGAGTTAACTGCCCGCAAAGCTCGTAACATGGTTATGAAAATTTATCCATCCGTTAGTGTACCTAAGACTTGTATAGACCCTGAGATACCAGTAAATCACCTTGTGCCCTCTGCTCCTTTGGTGAATATCACTGTAAACCTTGGCAATGGAAACAAGACATCCTGGTTAGAGAGTCTAAAGGAAAAGGGGCCAAACATTTTGAGGGCTGTCTATGAATATGAAGCACTGAAAAAAAAGTTTCTTGGGCAAGGTAGTACTCAGCAGTATTTAGAGGAACATAAGGAAGTCATTGCAAGTGCCCAATTTGTCCTAGTCACAGCAAATGGCAGCAATAATCCACTTTCAGTTCTCTTCAAACTGAAAGTGAAAAGGAAGCAATCTAATCAATTGAGAGAAATGAAGTCAACGTACAGGATTGTGCAAGCTCTGGCAGGAAAAACACCACAACAGCTGAGGAAAATCTTTAATGCCTCCGTTGTCAGTGTTGAGCTGAGTAGAGAGCAGTCAAAATTGACAAGAACATCCCCAAACGAAAACAACTGGACCTTGAATCAGATCAGTAAAGCAAGGGATATGTTTCCAAAGAATTTATCCGAATATCACAAGCAACTAGCCAAAACAGCACGATGTGTAGTCATCTATTACATCTCCAAGAAAATGAAGAAAAGTCCCAGAACAATGGAGATGTTGTACAACTCTTACAATCAATTATCAAGAAAACATTGCTGTTACTACACAGAGAGAGCTGTTTCCACTGACACACCAATTGTTATATCCTTCACAAAGGAAATTTTCAGTAACACTCTAGCAAGTTTTTCAACTGTGACTCACAAAACAAGGCTAGGAATACCAGAAAGGAATGACCCCACCATGGAAATTGTTTCAGAAAAGGCTGTCAGTGAGGATTCCTCAGCTTTGGAAATTGCCCTTTTTACGATACTGGGACTTCTTTGTGTTATTATTCTGGTTTTTACAGTCAACTGGGTAACAGCTTTGAAAAGCAGGCCAAAATATCAAAACAATTCTGTGCCAAATGGTACACCTCCAACCGTAGTGCTCCGAGGCAGTGCTGTTTCTTCTTCTGGTAACAGTGGACAACATGATTGTGTGTATGTTAGTAATGGTTATCAAAGGAATAAAAGGCAAATGCGGCCTTCTGTTAAAACGCATCTTTCTACAGCAACTGAAAACAAATTAAGCAAACTAAACTCAGCACAGCCATCTCATGATCTTGGATGTGCTGATAAAAACACTGGCCCTGAAAGGTCACCATCTTTTCATAATAGTGCTGACATTACTACATCAGGGAATAGCAGAGCACGTGTAGAGAATGAATATTGTGCAATAGATTATTCTTTACAGCAGCAAAGGAATGGCAATACTCTAGTGGAATGTCCTTGGAGAAAGCGTCTTCCTGAAAAGACTGCATGCAACCAGGGAAGGAAAGAGACACTTGATCTCAGTGTGTGGGACTGTAAGAGAGATTTAGAATCACAAGGAAAAGCGATAAGTTATTGCAGTATTTCTGACTCAAGTTGTAAATTACAGTCTCATAGGACAATAGGTCCCAGAGGCTGTATACCATCAGAACAGTCACATAAAATGGTAGTCGTTTTGCTGGATAGTAAGGAAACAAAAGAGGAAGAGGTTTAACATGCTTGTCGCAAACGTGTTTGATAACAACAAACAAAGTCACAAGGCCATCCTCTGCTAAGATAAATCCTAAGTACTGTGACATACCAGTAGACCATTGTTGAGAAACAATGGTCTATAAAGAATATATCTTAGTTGGGATGTCTTCACGGAATCCACCCTGGTTTTTATTTCTGGAATGTTATTGTGTCAAAGAGGGAACAAACATCACAATTAAGAAAACCTAGAAACTGCTGTCTGTAACAGTATACAGTTTATGGATTTTGGTTTTAACTCCCAAGCTACTGTTCACCACACAGGCAACATTCCAGGAATATTTTCAGGTTCACAGCTCTCTTACATCACTGACTTTTAATGCTGTACATAACAAGTTTTGTTTGTGTTATTTATTACATGCAAAGTTCCAACACATATTGATATATCACTCAGATCAGAACAATCTGTTTTTTTCCAGTAAAATCTTCAGTCAACAATTACATTCTCCTTAATGGCTAAAACTGTCAAGTTTTAAATGATAACTTTAACTAATCACATTGAAAATTGAAAAAATACATTTCAACCCTTCAACACTTTGTTGCATCTTATTTTTAATAAGACACAAAAAATTTAATTTTGGTCTTTTGTACAACATCATTTTTGTAAATATAACCCTTCAACACTTTGTTGCATCTTATTTTAATAAGACACAAAAAATTTAATTTTGGTCTTTTGTGCACCATCAATTTTGTAATTATTTTTGCCCCTTTAATAGCTTTCATTAGGAAACAAGGTAACCTTTCCCCCACCCCACCCCACCCTCACATGAGTGAGGTAAAAAGGTCTGAATGGTATCTAGAAATGAAGGCTGGGATATGAACATGAAAACATACAGTAAAAAAAGCATAAATCTGTAGCTTAGTATTTCCTTTAAAATTTTGTGGAAGAGCAACATAAGTGCTTTGATCAGTGACCTCTACGTCTCTTTCCCTTTTTTCAACGTGTCTTTCCAGAAAATACACACCCCATGGAGAGACAGGGGGTTGACATCTACATCTCACTAAGAACTGATGTCTAGTCGCCAGGTGTATGCAATCAGTGGATGGGGCATTGAACAGCTAGGGATTTCTTTTGGTTCTATTTCCCTTATAGCAATGGCCATGTTACGTGGTCTTAAAAAGGTCATACTTTTAACCAGAACAAGTTTAAAGCTTAACTGAAATTTCTAGAAAGGAAGGGAAGAGTTAAGCCAAAAACCTGTCCATGGGGGATTATGAATATTTTCTGCAGCAACATATAGCTTCCCTCAGCTTGTTAGGTATCGTCAGAGTAGTATCAACTGCTAATTTGATAGAGATAAGTTAGTCTCTTTCTAATAACTAGGGTAGGTGGTCCTTGAAAATTGCAGCTTCGTCTGTACAGCTCTGTCTATCAACCTCTTCCCCAATGAAGGCCCTTATGCTCCAGGTGTAGGAATTTGATGGGTTGTTTGAACGGGCAACTTGGTAATACGTTTCTGTTCATTTCTCTTTTCTTTCTCTGCTTTGTTATTTTTTCTTTTCGCTAAGATGCAACAAAGTCTTTTGATTCAATTGCAATAGTTGAATCCCCTAATGATATGCTTGTACCACTGAAATAAATCACTGTAGTGTTAAAGCAAATTGGTCATACCAACTATTTACATTACTTTCTGTTCCTCATTTTATGTACATACATTTTTAGTTGCTTTGTTAAGAAAATTGACTTTAGCTTTATTTTAGGTACGTTGAATTTCTGCTGCGAATCAAACCCATTCAACTCTCAAAGCCTAAAAAAAAGATATAGAAGTTTAGGGTTGCCTGTCTATAGCAAGCTACAAGCAGGATAAACAGTAAATCACCAAATTATGTGCTCAAACAAACATTTATATTTTGATCACTCTATAAATATTATTTGATCAAGGCTAGTTTAAATTTATGTTAAATTGAAGCTCATATTCTTTGTAAATTATTCTACTTAACAGCAAACACAATGGTTTATCACCTAAAGAAAGTTATTGTGTAGCTGATAAAAAAATACTTACAGACACATCTGATCTGCTCATACTTGTACATAGAGAAATCAACTTATTTATCTTGTCACAAATATTTTGATGTGGCATTAAGTAAAAAGATTAGGAAATGGATGTATAGTGTTATTTTGTTACTGTTATAAATTAGAACATTAGGCTAATTCAGACATTAAAAATTCAAATTTTTGACAATTGAGTGACTTAAGAATGTATAAGACAGAGACAGGGGAACCACTTTAGTTCTTATGGGATATTGATAAAGCTAACTATTTTTGGCTGGAGTATTTTTTACTGGGAGAGGTTCAGGGATGGCACACTAGTGCCCTTAAAGGAGATAAAATTTTCAACTCTTTCTTATCCAACACCCCTCTATGACTAACACCTAGTCCCTGTTTTGCAAGCCCTTTTCTTTGACTCTCTATTAGGCGGACACCTTTTTATGATGACACTCAGTGGTTGACCTAACAGTGTCCATCTTAGCGACAGTTGTCTGAGAGAAAAGTCTTGAATGAATCTAAAAAGTTAGCCAAAGTTTCCCAAGTCCACCAGCAGCAAAAATGACAGTGAAACATTTATTATCCCCAGCATTTTACATACTATAACTAAGGTATCATCACTACTAAAGAATGGCAAAATGTTCCCTCAAAGAACAACTATTACATCTGAAAAGTGCAGAGAACTGGTGTCAGCCTCCTTAATCTGTACTGAGACACTTGGTTCACTATTTAATAAGTAGCCCTTGTAGCTATTATGTACAGCTACACAGTATTAAGAATGGCAGTCAAAAACCTTTTATATGGACTCTAAAGGGGTAGTTGACAAAGTGTTGGCATTACTTTTGCCATTTACAACCAAAGTGAATGTTGGAGTAGTCTTGTAAGGTGCTAGGGGGGGGGGGGGGGGGGTACTCCTACATACATACATACATACATACATACATGTATGGGGAGGCTCTGCCCGAAAGGGGTACCTCTTTTAGGCTGCAGGTATATGAAAAGGTAGAGATTTCACTAGTTTAAGGATATAAAAGGGTAGGGAAATCTGTCATTTGGGTCTGTAAAAGGGCTAAAAGATGAATTTTGTTGGTTTAAAAGATAAGGTTGAGAAAACGTTCTATTTTGGTGATTGATTCCTATTTAAAAGACAGTGCATTTACAGCAGTTAACCCTTTAAACCCTAAGATCAAAATTTGAATTCTCATTTGTTGCTCCTATTTATTTCCTGCAGAAGTAGCGGGGAGAAGTTGACAAAATATCAAGCAAATTCATTTTGTGTGATTTTGTGTGTGATTCTCATGACCACTCTATTTTACAAAGCATTGATGTTACAAGGAGAAAATTGATGCTGATCACTCTTAGGGCTTAAAGGGTTAAAAGGGATGCAAAGTTCTAAACAAGGTATGTGAAAGGGACACCATTTGTCAATAGAAGGTATATAAACGAGGTACCTCTTTCATGAAAAATGGCATGTAAAAGGGTAAGGGGTTGGACCTTGGGGTGGAGCCTCCCTCTATACACATTTATTGAGTACCCTCCTCCCCCGGATAGGGTGGTGCTATCTTTTAAGCGTGTAAATGAAATCCTATAATCTCTTTAGCAGTATGTTTACGTGGTACTATCTGTTTTTAAAGTCTTACAAAGTGAAATTTGGAAAATATGTTGAATTTTGACTTTGCCAATTTTGCAAGTGAAAGGTATAATAAATAGAGTGGAACCTCCATTTGTGACCACCCATCCAAAATACCAAAATGAGTTTCCCAGTAATTTCACTTTTTGTTGGAACTTGTTGTAAACAACCTCCTCTCATGAGTAAATGCCAAATCTTGGCATTTGAGGAAGGAAACAGCTGATATTTTGCGACGCCACCTCTAGTTTCTTTGAAATTATGTCTTAGGAATGACTGCAGAGATTTCATACTGATGACCGGCCACTATTCAAGTCTGGGAAGTGCTTCTGATTGGTTGAAAATTTGCTTCATCTAATCAGAAGCACTACCCAGATCTGAGTAGTGACATGTCATCACTATGGAATTTTTGTAGTCATTCCTCAGATGTCTTTTGAGAGCAGGCCAATTTGTTGGCCAAAAGTCGGCTGTTTTCTCAGGCCAGTATCACCGTAGGTCTGACTGTACTACACTGAGATGTTGGAACGGATCACTATACGTTTCTGGGGTTTCTGGGAAACTGCCCACCTACCCCTTCCCTAAGCCAACATTAACACTTACTTCTCTCTTAGGGCAAAATGTTAATGATAATGATCCTTTGGAACTATGTGTGTTTTATTTAAGGGATGAACAGACTTATTCCCAAGCTCTCATATATAGGTGTCGATAAGAGGTGAAGTTTAACATTATGTAGTTCAAGTTAAGACAAAACTTACCTTCCATAATTTTCAAAGATACTTGGTGTACCATTCTCCTTCATCCAAAGATTTATGCCCTCCTGATCATTAGAAATGTTGGAAAACTATTTAAAGAAATTAGAGATCAGTTAAAAAAAATAAACCTGTTTGTATTATTAAAGGCGGAATTTTTGCATATCAAAGATTCCGCAGAGCAAATTGTTCACACCAATTATTGGCTAGTTTATCATAAATATTAAAACATTTCATGGCCTTGACTGAAGCGACTGAATCCTTTATTTAAAAGTTCAAAGTAAAAAACAATCATTACACATAAGCTGTTTATTATCTTCCAGTCTCATTCAAGTACTTCTATCTAAGATTCTATCAATCTTATTTTTCACGCTTCAGTAACTAAAAAAGACAGTAAATGATCACCAATTTGTACTCACCAATTTGAAAGTTTCGTGCTTGATACGAAAACCATGCTCTCCTCGAAGTGAGATGCGCTTTTCAACTACTTTTTCTCTTTATCCAAAACCAGGAACGATCAGATGTTCTTTGCCTCTTTGCCACTCAGTAAAAAGAAATCCCCACTTCCCGCCTTTACAGCTTGTTACCCGCCAGTTACCCGCCAGTTTCCCGCCATTTTGAACTCACCCCATCGCCTCGAGTAAATTCCGAAGCAGACTTGTGGATTGCCGCTTCGGTTTTTAACAGTTGTTCATCGCTAGTTCTTAATATCTCTGTTACACAGAAAGACATGTAAAGTTCATCCGGCAATATCCATAACTCATACCCTTACTAACTAAAAGTTTCCTTGCCAGCGCGCGAGTTTCTTGGGGGATGGTGGAGAGCAGTGAGCGCTGATTACCGCTGATCACATGACTTACAGCATTCTTTTCTATTTTGTTTTTTCTCTGTCATGTGGGATCTTCATCCAGGATTTTCGTAATCTCAAACAAGCTATAAATGAGTTTGGAAACGTTCCCCCCGTCATCAGATATGACTTCCACCGCGTCTTCATCAGTTTTGGACGAGAGAACACCGTTAACGCGGTCAGATTCTGCTCTTTCTGGACAAACAGGCGCACATCAGTCGACGTCCGGCATCTTCCGTGGACACTTACCATCAATGAATCGAAACCGAAACTCGCTCTTTCCGCTGGCTTGCATTATTCTAGCTGTGGTTCTTGAAAGAATAACTTTCTACGGGATCCTAGCGAACTTGGTTTTGTACCTTATAAACATGACTAAGTTTAGCCAGTCTGCTGCCGTTAGCATAGTTATGATTTTTACTGGGATGGCCTGGCTAATGTCGACAGTGGGAGGGATTGTAGCAGACTCATACAGTGGCCGATATAATGCTGTTTGGGGGAGTCTAATGATCTATATCGTTGGTGCTGGAATGATTTTTTATTCAGCTCTTCTTACACACACGCACTACCCTGTTAGCGATGTATGCAATCAATTGATAGTACTTTTAGCTTTGTTGGTAATTTCCATTGGAGAGGGTGCGTACAAAGCTAACATCACTGCATTTGGTGCTGATCAGTTACAAGGACATGATGACAACAGATACCGGCGATTTTTTAATTGGTATTACTGGGGTATAAACCTTGCATCTTTCACAGCCTATGCTGGCCTTGCGTATATAGAGCAAGAATTCACATTTTCTTTGGCGTTTGGCATATTACTGGCTTGCATTGCTTTGGCCAGTTTTGTATTCTGTGTCTGTAGGTCACGCTATATCACTCAACCTCCTGCTGGACACCTTCTGAAAAAGATGTATCACATTGTGAAAGAAGCAAGGATTAAGAAAAAGGAAGCATCTACGAGGTATAATTAAGAAATGGTAAATGTGCAGTGTGCAACCATCAAGTTAGGGGTACATGCGGGAGGTTGCTAAGCACAAAAGAAGTGGACATGTAAGAGTCACACAAGGCAATAGCCGAGTGCAACTCTAGCTTGTTGAGTGCTTAGTAAACCTCCCAATTGCATTCATCTCTTGATAGTTGCACAGCTGCAACGTTTACCATTTATTTTATAACATAATCAAAAAAGAAAACATTTCCATTTCCCTATGGTTGAGTCAGTCATCGGTACTGTAGACGAGTTGATGTATGCTGTCATCTGCCTGCGCATAAACAAATCATGACTTTCAAATACTTGCCTTTGAGTTTTTCTTTTGCTGAATCAACTGTTCTCCATGTTAAGGTAAATTGCAAAAAGATTTTTTGTTATCCTAAATGGTATCTGTCTACTTGCTCTTACTATTAGGGTAAGTACTTCGAGGGAAAACTATAAATCTAAACATAAACACTAACTACAATTCCAGCTAATGTGTCCGTAACTCAACTAAAATTTTTAATCAATGAAAGGTACACAACAAAGCTGTCTCAAATCTGAGCGTGTTTCCTAAAATATTTGCTTGAATTTAACAGCAACTTGACTAAAAGGTCAATAACACAGTGCTAATTAATGCATTTCCATTTCAAAACAGACTTTCTCTACTAAAACACACAAAATGTACCTTAAATTTTGAGCTTGAATCCTCAAAACATTTCACTCACTCAGTTGTTCTTCTGAACTCCCAGCTGCAAAGGAAACAATGACGACTTTCTCCAGGGCAAATTTGTTGCCCAATCTTTTCACTTTTCTTCGAAACAAAAACTGAGTATTTTCTTCAACTTCTACTTTTCATTTGTATATTATTTTCATCGGTTCATTTTAAACCACACAGGAGAGAAGTTTACTGAATTTGCCTCAATTTCACCACGCTAGCTTTTCTTTGCATGCACCAACGGGCAAATGGTGGATGGCTAAGTGACCAATAAGAGCACACGCTTTACTTTGTCATGTTATAAAGATATGCGTACCCTTCTGCTGTGGTTTAAATTTATCCATGATACAAACTGTTTTCTTTTGCAACATTTATGGACCATCAGCAAAACTTATGGGGGAGGGGGTATGTGACATGCAAAAAAGATATTTGTGGAAAAAATTGCATGCACACCACGTAACCCTAACATATATTCATGCACTGGCCCTAAAAAAAATTCACATAAGGGAAGTGTTAATGAGAAAAATTCATGTGGCTTGAAAATTCCCCACACCACTCCCCCATAACTTTTTTAATAGTCACTCCTAAATTGTTTGACTGAAGATGTGTCAAAATATCAGTCACTGTCAAAAATAGTCCCATTTAGGACTATACAAGGGCTGTCACTAAGATTTCATGTTGTTAGGTATATGCCATTAGTAGGTGGGGATTTGAACAACTAGCAAATTCCTTTGGTTTAATAGGCCATTTGCACTGAGATGTCATGTGACATCATGTTTATGAAAATAAAGTTATATGATTTTGCCTTCGAAAAACAATTAGTGGGTCATATCTTAAACAAAATAATAGTGATTTGGTTTTTCAAACCCCACACCATTTTCTTACAATGAGTAAGTTCATAGCTGGTCACGTCACCAAAATGTGATTTTGAGAATTATGAATTAACTCTTTCTGAACACAAATTTTGCACTTAAACTTCAAGGAAAATGTCGAAAAGATGATGTGGTAATGTTTACAGCAAATCTGAGTGTAACTATCAAACATTTAACAAGGTATAAGCAAAAAGTATTTTTTGGCCGCCATGTTGGAGGGCAAGAGTATGCCCTCCAATATAGCAGCCAATCTAAATCATACTACTTTGTTGAAAAATCAAAGTGCCATAAAATACCTCCCTTAAACGCGTTTCCTTTCAAATTGCGGGTGCAAGATAATATTTATTTTTATGTGCTCTGTCAATTTTTGGTATCAGCAAGATTCCAACTCATTGTTTAAAGGAAGCATTGGTCACGTGACCTCTTAGTGCAAGTGACCTATTTACCTTTTGCTTGTTATAAAAGTAGCAAGAGGAGATGCTCCTAGTAACCAGGGGGAATCCCCACCTCTCAGCCCTTAGTGACTGCCTTGCTATCCACAACTGGACAATCATACTCCACCTGCTTATGTTGTGTTTTGTGACTTGATAATGGTGTTATGTTTTCTTTTTGACTTAATAATATTGTTCTAGTAACTGGTTTGTGTACAAAACAGAAAGCCTTTAATAGATTTTATGTGACAAAAATTAATTTGATCATAACAAAGAAAACACATGTTTGATTGGTCCCTTTGAACAAGTCATAAAAACTGTGGTCAATTTAATAAAACTTTTACAAGTGTAACTTTGTTTTTGAGTCTTAAAGCATTAGCTAGGCTTGCAAACTACCTTTGTCAAAGTTTTATTAAACTGACATTAAATTGACCTCTGATTGAAATAATGAATACATGGATTAATACTTGTCAAGAAATAAAGTTCAGTGAATCCTTGCAGTGAAGATTTCCCTTACATTTATTTCTTAATTCCACAGTTCAAATATCTGAAATTCATAGATTCATCATTTCATATTCAGTTTTTTCTTGTTTGTTTTAGTATTTAATTTTCACTGGCTGGGAAAGAAGATTTGATTTAGGCCAAAAAAATAGTCAAATTCATGAATAAATCCCACCAGTGAGAGCCAATCAAACTGCAAGGATCACTAGTGGTTTCAAACAGGATGTAATAAAGCTCATAATAAAATATTATTCATCATCATACAAGCCCCCCAAAAAATAGAATCATTAATAATATTAACCTCAACACACCCACCTGTATTATGTTGGTTTGGTACTTGACACCAACCCTTTCTGTCCCTCTGGGTATTTCTTATGGGGAGTTTAGGACAGAACTCCCTGCCAAACAACTCAATCCCTTGACACCTCATGTAGCATTTTGTGTATTCACAAGGTTGGGGTTTGAGGAAACTTCTTGAGAGCTCAAAAGTCTTAAACCTCTGAATTCTGGTGCCCAAGGCAAAATGCCTAAAAGATTCAATCTTCTCTTTGTGTATGCTAATACAGTGAAACTTCTATTAAGCGGACACCTTCGGGGGTCTTCCTAAGTGTCCGCTTAATAGAGGGTGTCCGCTTATTAGAGGTTGGTAAAAATTGTGCAATGTTTGTTAACTATTAACTTTCGACGGTTACTCTGTACTGTGATAAAGTTCCATGTGGAAGCTGTGCTGTACTTTGTGCAAGACTTTCGGTCTAATCTACGGTTTATTGACAGCTTAATGCATTGATTTATCTTTATTAATCGGCTACAGTACGTATTTTAAGGACGTAATCCAATACTACTTTTGTCAATTCCGTCCAGTGTCCGCTTAATAGAGGTTATTAGCAATAGAAATTAGCCAAGTACAATTTATTTTAGTGTCGGTGTCCGCGCTTAATAGAAGTCTCACTGTATATCCTTCACTCTTATACTTTCCCACAATTGTTGCTCAAGAGAACCATTCTTTTCAATGCAGCTGTTTTATTTGTACCTTTTTAGGGAAAACAGCCCTCAATTTTACCCAGGCCTACAGGAGTACATGCCTACTACAAAGAGCTGGCTGGATCATGCCATGATGAAATATGGTGGAACTTATTTGGATACTGATGTGGAGGAAGTCAAGACAATCGGTAGAATTATGATCATTTTTGCCATCTTTATTCCATATTGGACAATCTATTTTCAGGTAATTGCCAGTGACATAATTTTCAACAACGTTGTGAACTGTTTTTGCCGTAAAGCAGTGTTGGAAATTAACTGCTAACGGGTGATGCACATAAATTGGCCCAAAGTTGTCTTTCAATGTTCTTGCTTTACCAAGTAACAGCTCTCATTACCATTGGGATTAACAGCCTTTGTTTTTTGAGAAATAACATTTTCCATAGTTTGTCAGTAGAATGTTTGATAAAGTTGCATGTCAGGCAATTTACATGCTAGTGTGGCTCGTTATTTAAAAGAAATGAATGGTGAACTAAATTTTGTGCAAGCTGTTAAGGTTTTATTCAGAAAAATTACCTTACTGCTACCTACTTTTGCAGATCTTTAATTTTGCATTTTTCAAACCACAAAATTCAAAACGGTGCATAAATAGAAGTCCACGTAAATTTTAATACCCATTTAGAACTTTCAAATCATAAAAAAAATGATAAACATATAACAACAACATTATGTGTATGAACAAAAAAACACAAAACTGGTTTTACCAGTAAGTTCCATTTTGTATCTTTTGTTGTGAAATAACATTTATTTGCAAAGATTTACCTAGAAATTTTTAAAAGTTTAGAGATTCTGAAAAATGAGATAAAGTTGAGAACGTTTCAATTACAAAATTTAATACCCTTTTTCATATTTAACCTTTGAAATTGCGAAGACCCTGTAAAATCCTGTCTTGTCAAAATCATGCGATTAAGTACCCCTGAAATTAACTACCAATAATAATAATAATAACTTTATTTAACGAGGGTAAAGACATTGATCCTTGTTAAATAAAGTTATTATTATTATTATTGCTAGAAATAATAATAAGGCAGCCCAATGCTCTGAACTGGTGAAATCCAGGGTCTCCTAGCTATTGATTTTCATAAAAAAAGTAGTCACCTCCTAGTCATCCAAGAGCACAAGTTCTCGGCACCACAGGCCACAGGGCACCACTGGAGCACAGCCCTGAGGCTCCTCTTATAGAGGTGTGGGCTAGTAAACTGAGCCAATAACATGCCCTTCTAGTAAGTGTGACTTTCTCCTTGTCATGTCCCTTGATCAACCTATTTCTAACCTTAACTATAAAGTACCTTGATCACTAACATGCAGTTAAACAGTTTATCATTTTACATGTTCTAGATGAATTCCACTTTTCTGCTTCAAGGACTCCACATGAGACTAAGTTTTGACCCAGATGATATGAAAGAGGACATCCATGAGGCTCATGTTATACCTGCATGGCTGACTCTGGTGGATGTGTCTTTTGTTCTGATCTTGATTCCCATCATGGACAAGCTGGTTTATCCCTGGCTGGATAAAAAAGGATGGGGTTTGAGCATTTTCACTCGTATTTCAATTGGTAAATCATCTGTGGTCCTTATCTTTTGCATCTAATGATAATAATAATAATAATAATAATAATAGTAATAATAGTAATAATCATAACTATAACAAAATTGTCAAATCTGATTGGCTATCAACTGCCCTGATTTCAGCCTTAATTGGACAGTTTAATAGGATAGTACCCGTCGTGCCTAAGTAATTGGACAGTACGCACCATCACGTACGCGTTTGAATGGCTTTTTTTTTTCACTGCTAGCTAAACAAAATTTCGAATTTCTTGTGTTTTGATTTAAAAAATAGCCTATTATATCACACATTTTGTTAAAGTTATGATTAATTTGTAACAGAACTTCGTGTTGTCCAATTCGATCTATAATCATTTTCGTGATTAAACAAATCAGACTCCCACTACGCAGTTGTCCGATTTTGTTAATCACTCGTATGATTACAGACCAAATTGGACTCCACTCAGTCCTATTACCATTACTAATAATAATAATAATAATAATAATAATAACAATCTTTATACAAGGAGCTCTCTTCACAAAGAGTGATATTTAGTGAGAGGCCAAACCCATAAAAATGTGTGAAGTTTCGTATGAGTTTGTTTGTTTTCTTACTGAACATTACAAGTTCTAAACAACCATGTATTAATATTATTGATAAAGTAAAACAAATCTCTGCCACTTAACATTAGTGACTCTCAAGCATTATGAATCACAGTTCCCTGTCTTCCCTGATTTTCTTCTACAGTTTGTTGCAGTTTTAATTATTATTATCATGATAATAAAATTATACATCATCATCAGACGGTAATTGCAATCAGAACCCACAGAAAGGTACACTAGTCGGATGTATCTTCACCCTGACCAAGTTAGGGTGGTGGAGCAATATTCACGACCAACAGTAACTTCCAGCTATCATTAACCATTGTCAGTCACATGTCTACAGAGCCAAGCAGAGATAGTATCATTTTTTATATTTTCCTATTATTATCATCATTATCTTCATCACCATCATTATTAGTAATGGTAACAGGACTGAGTGGAGTCCAATTTGGTCTGTAATCATAGGAGTGATTAACAAAATCGCAGGATTCCGATTTGTTTAATCACGAGTATGATTACAGACCAAATTGGACGACACGAAGTTCTGTTACCATTAATCACTACTTTAACAAAATTTGTGATATAATAGGCTATTTTTTAAATCAAAAGACAAGAAATTCGAAATTTTTGTTTTGCTAGCAGTGAAAAAAAAGCCATTTAAGCACACGCGTGATGGCACATACTGTCGAATTTCTTAGGCATGACGCGTACTGTCCTATTAGACTGTCCAATTAAGGCTGAAATCAAGACAGTTGATAGCCAATCAGATTTGACAATTTTGTTATAGTTATGATTATTACTATTATTGTTGTTGTTGTTGTTGTTCACATTATTATTATTGTTATAGTTATGTACACTTATACTCAGTTTTGATGGTCAACCAGAAAAAAATTCCCTTTGTGTGTGTTACAGCTAGTAACCGCGGGTCACAAGGGTCTGGCCATCTTTCACATCTCAAGGACTCTTTGTGGTATTCTTGTAGTTCCTAGTAATGGGGTCTTCTGCACGTGTCCTGGTCTTACCCTTACCAATATTCTGAAGCGACTTATTCAGGACTTACCACGTATTCAACTCTCAGCCAACTGGTACAGCAATGTCAGTTATTTTACAGACTCTATCCTCCTTCCCCAGAATTACAATATCTGGTCTTCTAGCCTCTGTTTTGTGGTGGCATTGTATGTTAAATCCCACAACACTTCAATCTTATCAGTCTCCAACACACTCTGGGGCTGATGCTCATACCATTTATCTGCTCTGTTCATCCCGTTCACACCCCATAATTCCCAATGAATCATTCTGGCAACATTGTCATGTCTCTTTGTATACTCTGTTTGCGCAAGTTTGGTACACTCACTAATGACATGGCTAACACTTTCACCTCTCTCATGACGCATTTTACACAATGCAAATTCCATACTCTTGTCCACTGGAAACTTCACATAATTCGTCCTCAAGGCTTGTTCTTAGGCCACACAGATGAGAGTTTTAGTGCTGGATTTAAGGTCAGCTTTTTTTAGCAAATTCCATGTTCCGTTGATGTCAGCACCCTCATCTTCCAGCTGCCTCAAAAACTGGCTATGCATTGTCTTATCACTCCCAGATTTCACTTGTCTTCTACTGCTTCCTTTTTAATTTTTTTTTTGTCTGCTTTTACAGCAGCTTCTACATCTACCACTCCTGATGCTTTCACTGTCTCCAGCAACTGCCCCCCATTACTGTTCCTAACGTACCATCCAACACTGCTATCTTTGCTCTGGACACAAGATTCACAACTTATTAAACCCTATCCACCTTTTTCTCTTGGCATGTAAAGCCTGTTGTTGTTATCATTATTGTTATTGTTATTATTATTATTATTATTATTATTATTATTATTATTATTATTTTTATATTAGTAAAATCCAACTAGTGGTCAATTAATGCTGCATTCTGATTGGCTGAGCTATTACTAGGCTATATGTTATAGCCCACTAGTAGCGAAAAGCGCCGGCTTTTTGGCGCAATAAAAGGATTTAAGTCTAGCATTAACTACCGGGTAGCTAAAGTTGTTTTGTCTCGATTTTTTTGACCAACTAGTTGGATTTTACTAAAACAATTATTCCTCTCGCCCTGGTGGCCTCTGACTCAGAGCCCATTCGGGCTCGAGGAATAATTGTTAATTATTATTATTATTATTATTATTGTTATTATTATTATTATTACCATTATTATTATATTTGAGAAGGGTCAAGCAGGACTTCCCTAGACTAAACAGCTATAGATACTTTATTATTGGGATGTACATAGAAATTTTCATTTTTTAGTTTATACACAGTTGTTTACATTTGGTCTGTTGAAAACCACCGGACCACCAAGAAGTCTTTTTTAACTACAGTTATACTAAATTTGTATTTAATTTTCAATTTGAGAAGAGTTTAATAAAGTATGTTTTATTATTATTATTATTATTATTATTATTACAACATTTCAATGCTCTCCTTCTTATGAGAGATGGAAGATGTTTTACAAGTACCATGTCACGGATTATTGCATTTCATATTTCAGGCTTTTTGTTTGCTGTTGGTTCGATGGTGGTTGCAGGAATTGTTGAGTTTAAAAGACGTAAAGATGATCATGGTTGTGTGACTCAAACTATTGCTCATGTGAACTACACTGCTTGTATGTCCATCTACTACCAAATTCCACAGTACGGACTCATTGGAGTAAGCGAGGTTTTTGCAAGTGTTGCTGGTAAGTGTTTTTTTTCGTTTTCCCATGTGACTGTTTTATTATTTTGATGGATTGCCTGTAGATAGAGTTCACGTAGGCTGAAATCCTTGCTAGACAAACACCCGTTCTTAAATTATCTCTCAGCATAAAAATTTTGATGGTTTTACTATTCTTTCTCGATCGAAAAACAGCTAACATTACCTACCTCCCATCAAAAACAACCAAATGTTAAACTAACGATAAACAACTGTTTAACTGTGACAAAAAAATGGATCGAAACACACCATCGGCATTTAAGAGTCTTCATAGCCAATAACATCACGGCTTATCTGAGAGACGCCCAATAACATCGCAACTATACTGACCAATCAAGTCAATAACGCGAGTTTGATACCATTAACTGACGTGATACAACTCACTTTGACCACTGCACCCTACCCCACAGGTTGTTAAGACGTCAACAACAGTCCTATTCGGGACTACGATCACCCACCCGATCATGCTTCACCGACTTATGAAATGACTCTTGGGTTCAAACCTTTCACACTGTTAAACTAAAGTTGGAAATTAACCTTTTTTCATTGAATTTTGAAAGCTGCTAATGCTACTTACAGGGTTCTCATAAAGAGTTAGTTGCCACAAACAAAGTCAGTAATATTGATTGTATTTTAGCCCTAGAGTTTGCCTACAGAGAAGCACCGAAGACCATGCAAAGTTTAGTTATGGGACTGTTCTTTTTTGTCCAGTCTATTGGCAGCTTGCTTGGCGGTGCTTTGTATGAGCTCTGCTCCTTAGGCGGAAAAGACAGCTGGACTCCTCATTTGGGCAGTATTACTCCAGGTCCACAAGCTCTTAAAAACCACTTAGACTTCTATTTCTTTCTCCTGGCTGGATTGCTGTTTGGTACCTGGATAATTTTCCTTGTTGTTACTCTGAGGTGTAAGTTGCCCTTCAGGCAATCAAATCGTAGGAGGACTATACCAGTAATACGGAAATCAGAGGAAAATCTGCATACCACATCTTGATATATGATACATGTACAAGTACATGTAGGGTTATCAACTTGTAATGCTTATGAGCTGCCAGTAAGAACTATAACTATAATTTATCCTGTATAATAAAGTGCCATGACTTGCTGCTTATAAGCCCTAGGCTTATAAATCTTCGTAAGGGGTTTCGAGCTTATTTAGCAAACGGCAAACGTCAGATTCAAGTTGAGAATTTCTCAAAATAGATAATGAGGCGAGAAAAACAGCTCAAAACTATTCTTAAGGATAAAAATTGCGGTGAAACTACTAATTTATGTGTAATAATAATGAACAGTAAATGACAAGTAATGGGGAAACTTGGTGACGTGGCACAAATTCGCGTTTGACGTAAAAGTGATGCTCAACCTCTCTATTAACGGAAAGGCTTATGTCCGAGGGCGGCTATAAGTGGAATAGAATTAGCACTGAAACGGTGCTGATCAAAATACGTTTGACTTTACTGGTATTTAAGTAAGCTTCAGAACGTCATAATAAATCGAATCCATTTCAATACTAGTGAGAGAGGGGCTTATGATTGGATGCAAGCTTTTGATGGGTAAATGGTCCTATAACTACACGGGGGGAGGGGGGATCTGATAAGCGGGAGTTTACTATAGTACACATAGGGTAATAAGAATGTAGACTTGTTATGCTTTCAAGCTGCCAGTAAAAACCTTTAAAAGTTTAGTTTATAATGTAGGATACAGTCAGTGACAAAATTTTGGGGACACTGTCCTCAAATGGGGTAAGTTCGAAGAACAGAACAATCCACACCCTCACCCTCCCCTCCCTTCAAAGTTGGGGTGGTTGTTTGTTTCCTAAAGGTGCCTTAACAGTGGCAGACATTGCAAAGAGGAAGTGGGTGGGAAGCGTTATTTTTCCCTTTTAAAGTTTGCAAAACGTCAGAAAGGCCCTTTAGTGCGTGTTTCAGCTAATGTTGTCGCCGATTGCTTGGTCAGTATGGGGAAAAAAAAAAAATAAACGTGGGATTTCTCGAAAACTAAGCATCAAAACCTTCAGATTTTGATAACTTAAATGAGTTCATTTGATAACTGAAAATTGTACAAAGTGAGAAGGGGCTTACAGAAATGGATGGTTATATTTTTTTGGTCAAAATTGACAATATTGGCTTTTTGAAACTTAAATTCCCTCTCGCCTCGTCGCTCCTCCAATAAAAATCATTCTCTGATGTTACCTGAAATGGCGTCGTTAGTAGTATATGTACTTAGGTTTACAGTGATATTTAGTATTTAAATTAATGGGGTAAAGGGTATTCAAGTGAAAAATAATAGTTCAATAATACCATCCCCTTCCCCCACCTTAATAATAAATAAATAATAAATAAAGGTCTGTATTGTTTTTTAAGCAAAAATACATGCTAAAAACCAGGAACACTTACATTAAAAACAGCAAAAAGAATTACAAGGCTTATAAAATTCCATGTAGAAGCATTGAGTTTAAAATTCAATATCTTTATTATATTAAATAGCTCCTCTATATTTGAAAAATGACGTATTAAAATAACTATTTTTGAAACGCTGGGTATTAACCCTAGGGAGTTGACTGCTAGGAACTCGGAGGCGCGCTGAACTTTCTTTTGTTTTGGGGACGGAAGGGTACAGGGGGTAGCCGGGCATACTGGAGATCTTCTTGAATACCTCTTCTAATACGTCGTATATGTCAATTTGGTACGAAATATATTTGCGTTTAAAGCAGCGCTTTAGAAAATTCTGACCCGTTGTTGTTGTGACCCTCGTGGGTAATTAGAGGAGCCCGCAATCCTAATTTCCGGGTAGCCAGCGTATACCTCGACTTCCACTAAGAACGAATGGGAGGCATAGAGCGCGACCTGATCACGCGCGTCTTGACCTTTTAACATGGAAAAGTTGTGCAAAGCACAGCGTTGGAGCAAGAACATTGCATCGATCTTACCTGCACTCCCTAACCTTTGATTATTACAAGTTTGAGCTTTGGTTTTAGACTAGCACATGGGAGAAAATACATCAATATTCATGGGTAAACAGGTGTCACAGCACCAATATTGAAGGACTCATACTAATCCTAGAATGAAAAATCTGTGGATATTTCCAGGAATTTTAATCACAACCCCGAAAAGGTTTTGCTGGAAAAATGGAAATTTCAAATCTCCATTGTAAAATGAAAACAATATGATTTGTACAGATGTGCTATTTTTCTTCCCTACTTTGCGTGAGTCGTATGGGACAGTAACCAAACTTTATAGACCTTATTTACTTTATCTTATACCAGCTAGCCAATCAACCCGACCCTGGCCTGTATAATCGACCTTATGCTTGTTTTTTTAAAAAACTAATCGTTTTCAGCAATAACATTTACTATTGCTATACGTTCACGGTAACTGAGATTAAGAAATAACAGAGATTGTAACTTCACTATTTCCCCCTTCTCAGCAACGTTTGTCCTCACTAATACTAAATCGGGATATGGGAAGAGTCTGGGAAGTTATGCGATCTTAATGCGTTACGCGTAATGGGATGTAATAAGAATAATGGAGAAAATTAATGCCTCTAGTCTGCTTGGTTCCTTATTTGTTTTATACCCTTACTGTAAACTCGTTATGAACAGAAACAATGAAAAATAAAAATTGATTTAAGGGACGGACCACAAGAAAAGTGAAAGAGGGCGGTGTGGAAAAACCAAAAAAAAAACTATCTATACTTGAAAATTTGACGTAAAAATAGACTACTTGCAGTCCGCCTTTTCTCTTAAAATCCGTCCAGTTCTTATCTCATCCAGCGCGATTGCAGTAACTTTGCAAAGAAAAATAAGAGACTGCTCGCAGTTTAACGTAAAAAATGCACACCTGACGAACCCAAGAAGCAGAAACTCTTCCACGCTTCCTTGACGTCCCCACGTACAAAAATTGAACCGGAACATACATTACTATTATATTACAAACCCATGGCTTGAAAAAGAAAGCTAAAACACCAAGATACGGCTAACGTGCACAAAAGATGACGAAGTGCAGGTGTTTGAAGGGAACGGGAGGGGTGTTACTAAAGTGCGGTAGGACAAGAAGGGCGTATCCACTGCGTTCTGTTGCTCACGCAGACTATTGACCATCAAGATATGGCTAACATGCACAAATGATGACGAAGTGCAGGCGTTTGAAGGGAACGGGAAGGGTGTTAATAAAGTGCAGTAGGACACGAAGGGCGCATCCACTGCGTTCTGTTGCTCACGCAGACTATTGACCATCACAAGGAAACGATCTTTACTAAGTGGGTTCAATTCCCGGGGGAGCTCATGGAAAATCCGGGTGGCGTGTGCGGTGTGCTCCCTGCAACCTGCAGGGCGCGATCATTGCGTTCTGCTGCGAGCGCCTCGCCTCGCCTCCTATTGACCATCCCAGGAAACGATCCTCGCTAAGAGGGCTCGACACCCGGGGGTTTGAGGGGGGGCGCTCATGGAAAATATGGGTGGCGTATGCGGTGTGCTTCCTAAAACCTGAAGTTTGCACCCATTGGGTTGTGTTGCGCGCACCACACAGACTATTGACCATCACTAGGAAACGATCTTCACTAAGTGGGCTCAACACCCGAGGCTGGGGGAGCTCATGGAAAATCCGGGTGGCGTGTGCGGGTGGGGGTGGGGTCTTTGGAAAATACAAAGGGGGATATGCGTTGTGCTTTCTTAAATTTTTTACCCCAATTTACACCTTATTTGCTATCCTAGAAGAGGAATGATAAAAGACAGACCCTGGTTCTAGTAAGTGACAAAGTTTACTCCACTTCAGCCCCAAATGTAAAATCTTTACCCATTTTCAGGTCAAAAGAGGTAAAAACATGCCCTTTGGCGCCATACGTACCGATATACTGAGCTTATATAAGACGGTATGTCCCCCCGGGTGCAACATTACCTTACATTATTTGTATCGTTTCAGTTAAATCCTACTCACATGGACACACATGTACGTCAAAGGGTGCCGGATAATATTAATCAGCATAAATGTATTTAAAAGGACTTATTTGAAAAAATAATGATTTCAAGTTTCAAAGTAAAAATTGATACCTCCAGCCAGTCTCTTATGTTACTGGAATTTGATATCTCCACTTGAAATTCGTATCGCTAATTTAAAAAAAACTTGTACCTTTCGTAGACATATCTTTTAAATTACATCTTTAATGTGAAAACGTCACACTTAGAAGCGAGTTTCCGTAATTACTAAATCAACACTGAAAATCTATAAATCAAGAATATCTGAAATTATAATGTTGTTCTCAGGGGCACCCAACGACAATTTTCGGAAAATTATCTGTTCGGAAGACGATTTGAGGTCTAGAATTTTCGGATCATTTTCTGAAAAATTTCTTGCTTGGCTGCCTCTCTTAGGATTTTCGAACTTCAAAAAAATCGTATAATTGCCCATTTTTAACGGATTTTTACCCAAAAAGGTCACCTAGAATTTTCGGGAGCCTTTTTTCTGGCTGAAATTTTCGAAAAGGTAAATTTTGTTCCCTATAATTTTCGGATCACTATACTTTCAGCTAGGAAATCCGAACAGATAAAAATTTTTTAGGGGATAAAAATAAGCCTTTATCTACCGTTTAAATACTAAAGTACGTTCAACAATGCTATGTTTATGTGGTTTTGAACTATATTCTCGTTGGGTGCCCCTGTGTTCTGGTATGGGGCTGGGCTTACAAATTTTTACTTACTGTGGATAAAACTTACATGAATTTAAAAAGTAGAAAAAGATACAATAAGCAAATTTACATTAAATTGCAATTTGAAATTTATAAGCCGAAGGCTTGAAGGTAAATCGCTGAAAAAGAAGCTCCTGTTTTTCATTTACTCCATTAACAGTGGCGGATCCAGAGGAGGCCCTCCTCCCTTATTTTTAGACCGAAGGCCCGAAAAACGTTTTTTGGAGACCGGGCATCCACCTTATCTCAGGGTCTGGATCCGGCACCGATGAAGTTCCAAGAGTAACCAACATCCGATTTTCTCCCCAAAATATCAACATAATTAAGAGAAAGTTTTATGAAAATTTTAATTAAAATAACATCATCGCCCATCACCTACTGCACATAACATTGCGGTGGAGAGGTACCCTGGTTCCAGACGTTTTTTTCTCGCCGAAACCCAGAACGGAAACCTCGCATGAAACGCCTCCGACACCCAGGGTAGAAAACAGGTAACAAAGGCTTCTTTGTAGTGCAAATACCCTGAGTACCAGAGGTTCTATCTGGCGTGCGACGAGGAGCTTCTGGCGCCCAGGGTATAGTGTAAATGGTTTAAATAGCGATTGTGAATTCTCCTTCCGGCTAAAAAGGTGCTGGTCTTTTAAAAAAAATCGCCCAACTCCCCTCTCGCAAAATGATCAATTGTAGCCGAAACTGTCCTCTTTTTTGTCTTTTAGCAATGAAACGAGAACGGTGAGCCCCTCTTTTTATTGGTTTTGTTTACTCGTTATGGCTACAAGAAAAAAAGATTATAAGAAGGAAAATAATCTGGATAGTAAATGAATGACATGAATGACACATTTAGAGCCATGAGATAATGTTAAAACTGTCCATTTTTTCACCTTTTTGCAACAGTGGGTAATTTGAAATCACTTTACTGAAAAATTAAAGCTCAGAAAAACAAACAGGCTATAGTAGTAAGATTCATCGTTTTTGCTATATGAGAAGAATTTTTGACGGAACTGGAAAAAACACCTTGAATTACGGGCATGCAGGGCCACAACAATGACGGTGACCCCATCTTTTTGTTGAAGTTTTTTCAAGGTCGTATGTATTGCTGTCAACTGCACCAAGTTTGAAAAAAACTGTATGGCACATCTTTTCAAAAAATAACCTTCCTGAAAAGTTTCTTCGGGGAGGAAACAATAAAGGATGTAGATGTGTATAGTATGTATGTGAGAAAACTTATTGAAATCAGTGTGGAGAACTTTTGTGTGGACATTGCGACTTGAAGGGTTGATTAAAACGGAGAGAATGGTCGTACACATGCACTTGGATGCTTTTCTTGCGTTATAGACACAGCCCTCTTGCACCTTTCTCTTGGTTTGTGGGTTCTATGACCACTAAGCCAGACTAACGGTGACTTGATTTTGTTTTGTGAACGCGCTCTAGCAAAGTAAAACCAAGTTCGCGCGCAGAAGAACAAAAGTCGTTTATGACGAGATTCTAATGGAAGTGTCGAGGAAGTATGGTTATCTGCAACACGCAAAACCGAGATGAATCGGCAAACAAACTTTCACCACATTCCAGACAGCGTTCTTCTACACATTTTTAATTTCTTGTCCAGGCATGAACTTGCGATAGCGGCGCAGGTCAGTAAGAGATGGCTGAGAATAAGCCGCGACGGAGCGCTGTGGAAACATATGGAGCTGGAGAGCAAGGAAGAAAACGATGTTAAGGAGATTATCACTAAAAACTCATGCTCCCTTCTAACTAGAATGAACCTTAGCAAGTGTAACCTCACCCCAGAGTTTATGGTCACTCTGTCTGGAATATGCACACAACTCCGAGAGCTTACACTTCAAAAGTGCTTCTTCGCGCGTCAAAAACGACGATTTCGACTGCATACGCTTAGAAATTTAAAGACGCTGGACGCGCGTTTGTTACGTGGAAATTCGGCGTTTGTCCTTCGCCTACTACGCTGCACTCCAAATGTTGAAATGCTAGCTGTGGATGAAACAATTGGATCTAGCTGGAACGGGAAAATTCTACGATTGTTGAGCAAACTTCGCTTGCTGGACTTGTCTCGTTGTATTGAAGTGACCGACGAGGACATAGAAATAATGGCTACCAGCTGCCCTAGTTTGGAATCGCTACTTTTAATTAAATGTTTCAAAGTTAGTGGATACGCCTTACCTGTTCTTCTTCGCAACTGTAAAATGCTAAGGACGCTATCACTGGCCTACACAAGGGTGACGGATGACTGCTTGCGCGAATGTAATTGGAAAAACTCCACCTTGAAAGAACTTGATTTTTCTTCGTGCTACTTTGTCTCATCGCGTGGCCTCAGAGTGGTATTTGCACACCTATCTGACGCCGTGTATATTAATTTAAGTAACTGCAGTGAGAATTCTGCAGTCACACCTAACATTCTATCAGACATGATGAGGTTTAGATCTCTTCAGGTACTAAACCTAGATGACGGTTTTGTCACCTCTGAGGCTAACGAAGAACTTATTTGTCAAATCGCTCATAACTGTCCATATATCTCGTGCCTTTTGGTGGGTATCACCCTACAAACAGCTAGGTGTTTGGAGCGATGTTTGCAAAGTTTAGAAGATCTTAAACGATTTGGTATCTCTGCTTACCCGGGGATAGATGATCCTCCTTTAGTTCGTCCGCCCATACCCGTGGCAATCCCACCAAATGGGTTTGGATTAGACAAGATTCTCAATACTCTCGCAACCTACTGTCATAAGCTTGAGGCATTACAGTTGTCGGGTTATCGAGATCGCGAGTGTGAAACTGTTACGAACGCTTTCGTTAACTTACTAAGAAATTGTGAAAATCTTTCACGTATTTGTTCCTTTGGCGGAAACACTGATATTCTTGTCATGGCGGCCGACGCACAGCAGCAAACGAGACGGCACGACATTCGGCTTATCAAGCCCACCATGCTGTTTCCAACACCCAGAACGGTCACACCTCCCCCAAATATGTGTTTTGACAGGGTGGTTTATAACAAAGAGACCAGTACCATTGACGATCCCTGGAGAGGTCCCTTTGTCTACGAAGTGCAAAGAAATAGACGGTTTTGGATAGAGAATGCCTATGAGTAGACGTTCAAGCTGACTGCGTCGACCCTGCACTGTAGAGATTTTTGACATTGTACATGCGAAATTCTAGAGCTTGCACAAGACCTGTAGAGGTCTCTAAACTAAAGTTGGCTGAATATTAAAAACTCATTGTTTTTACTTTATTTCAAGTTACTTTATAAATAGTTAATTTGTATGTAAAACTTGAATTCACGGAATACATGACATGATCGTTTCACACTCTTTTTATTTTAATCAAAAAATTTATTTGCACACTGATGTTTACAAGCATTGTTGTCAAGAACTATGAGTTTCAAGTCTCCAAACACGAGCATGGGAGTTTCAGGCAGGTTTGTCATGGAATACCTGAAGTTTAGATCCACTAAACACATTTACTGACAACAGGAGGGCTAGTTATTTTGCATAACACTGTGGCCACTGTATTGAATGTTGACGAGGATTTATTTATTTTTGATGAAAACCGTCTTCCCCCACTCCTACTAGCTTGAGTAGTTTTTGCTAACAGCTGTCTAATGACTCTTCTCAGTAGTTTTGCTCTCTTGATGTCATATACGGCCTAGATTTCAGATTTTCGCCTCTTGTATTGATGCAGTCGAAGGAGTTTTACACTTCACAGTTGGATTTGCAATCCGAAATTCTTCTATCATTCCTATGGTCTAAAGATCAAAGAAACGAAAATAATTAAGCCGAAGAAAAGTTGCAATTATTCCGCAACTTACCGCTATTCGAATATACGAGTTCGTCGAGTACCACTTTTTGATTTGGTAATCATAACTAAAATACCACACAGTACTACAAGTTGAATGCGAATTACATAAGTCTGATAAGTGTAATACGCGAGTACATGCGAGTAAATGACCGCTTTTATACGGGGCACGGGGAAGCATACAACTTTCTTTTTTTTCTGTAAATTAACTTGCGTATTACTCTTGCAGAATTAATCTTCTCATCTAAAAGGTTTTCCGTAGTTCACTACTGAATACGAATAAGCAGTAACGTATCAAGGTTACCGAGTTCATCGATTAAGTTTTAAGTTACTCTGCGAGTAACTTAACCTATACTGATTCAGATAAGTTAATGTGACTCGTCTCTTTTCCAGTTGTCTTTTCAATTCTAAGCGTTCAAATAATGGGTACGGCCAAGAGAACGGTGCAGGAAAGAAATGGGAGGAGTATAGAAAAAGGGAGCGTTTCTCCGTTTCCTATTTACGCTCCACTTTTCATTTGGCGCCGCTCCCAGCTACAGTATCGACCTGAAAGCCTGTGATAGGCTACTTTTCAAGGCACCAGAAACTCATACTTTCGCAGGCGTTGGTCTACTACAGTAAGAGGGTTCTCACGGCACTGTGGAAAGGGTGCATACAACACATTCGTGACTCCAAGATGAGGATGTCTTCATAACACCATTTTTTTGTACTTTAACACCCTGCAGTAAAAACTGGCTGTAATGGTAAAATTAATTAGCATTAAAAAGGAAACATTAATTATGAGTGCAACCTAACAGAAGGCCTCAAAACACAGACAGTGACTGATTTTGACTCATCAGACTTACACTCACTGGTTTATTGTCCCTTTTGCAGTCGGAAGACCGAATTGTAGGATACCTTACAAGCTGTGATATATATATATTTAACAGTTAATGAATGAGGCTGAGTATCTTATGAAGAATTATGGAGATCGAGGAGGGTGTTATCTGTCGAGGCCGTAGGCCGAGGCGGATAACACCCTCCGAGATCTCCATAATTCTTCATATGATACGAAAGCCGAATTCAATAATTGATTTATTATTCATTCAAAATAATTCCTAGTTTAAAAACATAGCTAAAACAAGCTTACCTGTATCGATGTTAAAGCTTACCTGTATCGATGTAGAAGGCTGCATTTTTGACGTCATTTCCTCGTTAAACACAAAATTCTTCCAAATTTGTTCAGGAAGTAACTGGTTATGGTGAATTATGCGTGTGCTTTTAGCCAATCAGAAGTGGGGAAATATTTTGAATGAATTATAATGCCCATTTATAGTATTGCTTCACTTACCCAACAATAGAAGGTTTCAACTCCAGGGCTGACAAAAGCTGCTTTTTCTCTTTGGCATCGACCAATCAGATTGAGGACTTGGGACGCTTTTTCTTCTGTGATACTGGTAACGTCAAATTTTCTCACTCGTGCAAACAGTCCATGTTTACCAATCGTCGCAAGACGCTTTTGACAGTCACTCCATTTCTGTATATTCAGAAAATTGAACATTTCAAGCCAAAAAGGGGGAGGGCGGGGCTTCCTTCTCTCTCGCTCGATGTTTGTTTGTTTATTTGTTTGTTTTTTCCCTAACAGCTACTCCTATTAAGTTTCTTTGACTTTTATTGCCATCTTGAGTAGAATCTTAAACTTAAACCGACTTAAAGTGGTTTAAATTAACTGCAAAAACCGTGGACGAAAATCCTGGTAGTTGTAAACGTTGGATCTCTAGAAAAGAGATCTAATCAGCCAAAATATAAAGAACCAAAAACGAGAAGTCCAAAGACTACTGCAAAGCTGATTTATAACAACGTGTATTGTTTTCTTATAACAATATTTCGGCTGGCCATACCAGCCTTCGTCAGGTTTACAGATGTTACTGAACTTATGTAGCAATAACAATATTATATAGATGGAGAATGTCGCAATAAAAATTGTTTCAAAGGGAGAGGCGGAAATGATGTACAACACAAAAACTGAAAAGGAAAAACAGTAAGGATATGGGTTACAATAATTCGTCATGGCGGTTTAGGCCATGAGGTTCAAGAGTCATGTCCTTATTTGCTGCCCATGCGTTTTGGCTCCTCAGCTAATTAAATACGGTACACAGACTCACCGTCGTCACTTTTAGTTTATCCCCTAACAAGAGAAGTGCGGCCTTCATCACTCGATGGACTAGCTTTGGTGGATCTGAGTAGTTTCTTAGTTCTTGCATTGTCTTTCTGTCTAGTTTCACTACAGCTTCCTTTAATGCTTCAATTCTCTCAAGGGATTTTAGCAGCCTTTTAGCTGCCTCAACCTCCTCCGAGGTGAAGGCGAAGATGAAGTTCGACTCTTCTACTTCACGGATAGCAGCACGTAAAGCCCGCACGTCTCTGCTATCCATGGCTGCTTGAAGGTCTGTAACGATAGAAACAGACAGTCAAAGCTAACACATTGTACGATATCTATATCAATTAAGGGATTGCATTTAAGGGACAGTTGCCAATCATAGTAAACGTCGCCCCAGTACCTCATCTCCTATCTTCGATCAGTCCCTTCCATACCCGCTTAAATCTAGTAACGCCAGAGCTGAGACACTGTCAATCAGTCAATTCAAGTGTGAAACTGGTGTGAAGCAGAAAACGCGGAAAAACAGTTTAACAGTTTAAGGAGGCTGTGTGTCGATTTTTGGTAAAAACATTTCTGGGATAGTCTGGACAGCCAGTGTTTTGTATCACCAACGATAGCTTGAGCGTGCTCTCGAGCCGTTAGCCATTCATAACTCCTGTTTGTTTCCCAAACGATTCCAGAAATATCTGCGCCAAAAGCTATGTTCAATTTCCTGTAAGCTTCCTGGGGCGGTATTAATTGACGCCAAGTGCAAAAAAAGGAGAAATTGCTGCTTATTGCGGTAAAATATTTTAATCCAAATCTTGCTAAATCTTGATTGTTTCGGTGGAATTCGTTCCCCACACGATTCGAAGAATATCAGCTGCAAAAGCTGATGTTCAAACTCGTTTGAGGCCTTTTAAGGTTCAGGATCAGTAAAATGTTTCACTACGCGGAATCTAGGCACTAAATCTTGATTTCCATAGTGCATACAAGCCATCACATTTTGTAAATGCATAGAATTCATCAAATCGGTGTTGACTGAGCTTACCTTGTCGTGCTTTTTCAATCCTTTTTTTCATCATCTCTTTTCTTGCCTCTTCCTCCCGTCTCTCAGCCTCTTCTCTCTGTCGGCGCAGTTCCTTTTGCCTTTTGAGTTCCTCGCTTTCCTCGACCTAAAAATTAAGCATGATGATAATAATAATAATGACGGATAATAATTACAATAATATAGTTTATTCAAGTCATTCGCAGTCTATGACTGAATGTCTAACTGATTGCAATTTAATAAATAGATATTATAAGTGCCTAATATACAAATTAATGAAATAATTGTAATAAGGAGATCTTCATTATCGTCTGTTACTTCATGACTGGTTACAAACTTCTTGAGTCTTTCAATTCTGATGGGTACTTGGTTCTACCTGAGCAGGTTCAGGGTAATGCGAATTGGATTGTATTACGTTTTGGTGTGTGAGATTGTAGACGATGCTACTCGGGTTATTCGAAGCCTTGGCTTGGGGCTTAGAAAGAGACACTGGCCCTGCCTTATCCATTGCGTGACTGCATGAAATTCCTGGCCAGTGCGCGCTTCTGAATAGATTCTAGTGAATCAGAAAGATATGCTGGAAGATCTGCAAACACTACTGAAGCATACCTTACTGTAGATCTTACCAGTGAACAGTAAATCAATACTATGTCCACCGAAGGGACGCCACACCTCTTAAGTTAACTTAAAGCGGACAATCGTGGGTTGGATTTTTTCATTACATAGTAGCAGCGTGTGCCGTCCGACAAGTACACCGCGAGAAACTTGAAGTGGAACACTTACCCCACTATTGGGGGTGGCGCGCAACTATTATAAAGTAAGGCAACATGGAGTTGCACTAAAACGAGGATTAAGGCACATATCAGTTGTTAACTGAAAAACGTTGAATGTCACTAACATTAAGGATAAGGAAAGGTAGAGAATTACGCGGAATCCCCTTGATTGTTGTTAAATCTGACAACTGAAATTCTTCCCCTTTGATTCATTAAGGGTATCTTAAACACGATTTCGCGTAAGCCTTGACCCCCCTGTACTTGAGCACCGACACCTTACGTGTATGAATCACTAGCGCGGGTATTTAAAAAAAGTGTGTGTTTACATCAGTACCCAGCCAGCTTCTTACTCTAGCAGGGAGTATCGGCACCAAATGTGAACGAGCGCTGTTTCAAAAAGATTAGTTCCCGTCCCAGAGACAGGCTGAATTGCACTATAAAAACTATTATTTGATTATCGTACCTGAAACTTAAGAAGGGGAGCGTATAAATTGGAATCCTTCTTAATCTTAGCTTTCAGTTCCAGTTCACGATCTCCTTCCCCTGTTCGCACTTCCGCTTGCCACAAGCCTGAATCATTCCTCTTCAAGGGCGTCCTATTATTCGGCTCGCTTAACACAAGAACATGATGCGCGTCAGGTACATCAACAACAAAGCGAACAGTAGATTCCGATGGGATGACATTTGTGACAGGTTCTACAAGTCTGAAATGTGGTCTCCAAGAACTACACCTCAACGGAAACGGAACACAATTCATTTTGGCTTTCGGAACCTTGATAACGCATGTATAAGCCAAAGGCAAACTTCCATCGGTGCCTACCTCTTTCGCATGCAGATTAAAAACATATCTTCCCGATTCGGGAAAATTAACTTTGAAGGTTATTTCGTTGTTACTGTCGTCATACTCAGGCCACACGAAACCATCCTTCAGAATTTTCCCCTCTTCTGTTACCAGTTCTAACTCTGTAAGCGTTTCACATTGTTTTAAGGTCATGAATTTGAGCTGCAGGGAACCATCTTCTGAACACTGAATAATAGGTGAATTGTGTGATATGAGTTTGATACCGATGTTGTCATTTGGGGAGAGACCAATACGACCATCAGGAACTACAGCGAACCCCTGGTTATCCTGTGCGGTATCTTTACTCTCAACCACATAACTGCACAATGACCTTTCCTGACCTTCACCTTTGGCGTAGAGATTCAAAGCGTAGTTCCCGTCTTCAGGTAACTGAATGTTGAACACAACTTCATCGTTTTCCATGTAGTGTACAACATTACCTTGCAGGTCCTCTTTTGTTTTGTTTTCACTATGAAGGATATGCCGCAGTTCTACTGGTTTTTTTGTTTGAAAGCGAACCTCGACTGCGCCCTGGTCAGCTTCAATCACCGCATTCTGGTGAGTCACTGGAACTAGCCCCGCATCAGCTAAGTCCTTTCCAGGCCCCCACTCTTGACGTGTGTTCTCGGGAAGAGCTTTAGCATCTTCAGCTGCTTTGTCGCAATGGATTATGAAAGCACACAACATACCGAAAGAATCGTACTCGCTACCACTTTCAGCACTTTTCCCAAACAGTTTGTGCTTAAACATCCCCTCGACAGGGAATCGAATCCTGCAAATTAACGTGTTGTCTTTTTGTTCCATTAGACAGTATCTTTCTATTTTTACATTATCGATTTCCTGTTGGTTTGACATCCACAGCTGATACCTAAACTCCCTACTCGCGTTTAGCGGTGTTCCAATTTTTAACTCAATTTCTCCTTCAGGTGCAGACAACACGCATTTCCGTTGCTCAAGCAACCGTAAATCGAGCTTAAAAAACGTTGGTTTTAAGTATGCCATGTCCACAAACTCCCTGAATGTTACTGGCCGTGCTAAAAACTGCCAAGCGTCGCCATCTTTGGGGTAGTGCGAATAGATAAACTCCTCCGGATCTGTAAGAAAATAATTTTCGTCTAACCTATAAACCCTTCTCTCCTCTTCGTCCTCGTGATCAGCGCCAACATCATGCGCCACGAGAGACCACCCAGCGTTTCCCAGACCAGTCACGGAAGTCGAACACCAACGGGGGTCAACAAGTCGCCATTCTTGGTTGATCACTAGAGCAATCCATGAATGTAAACCATTGGAAGGGTCTTCTCCGATTTCGACTCTTGCATGTTTTGCATAGCCTAATATCTTTTCCGCTTGAATTCCAGCGCATCTGAAAAAAGAAATCGAGCTAATGAATTTGTGTAAAGAAAGCTCAGTTCCAGAGAAAAAAAAAGTTTGTAGTGTTCTACAATTATTTACAACGAAGTACTAAGTTAGGTTGTTGAAAATACTTTTGTCTATCCCAACAAACCCAAAATGTAAAAGATACACACCGAGCGTAAAGTGTATAATGCAGCCTGCATAGACCTAGACTGCAAGTAATTGGGATAGTAAAACGTACGTGCAAAGGAGCAAGGAGCTTCGTGGAAGGCATTAGAAACGAGGACTTCTTTTCCTATATGCTTGCGCAGGTACTCAGTGTATTTTTGTTGATTTCGCGCGTTTGGCACCAACTTGAAAAAAAAAAAATAGGACACTTTATTCAGTTGCGGAAGTGCAAAGAGGAGTTTTGTCTCTCTTATGCAACATGTTTTACTGAACTCATCTAATACTTACAGACAAACTTCCAGAAAGATGTTTGTGTTGATCTCTGTTTGAAGCTTTGCCAGGAGGCTCTTTTCATCAGAACAGTTTAGTTTCTTAAGTTGATCCGGCTTCAGAGAAGCCAACCATCGCATGATAACCCTTGCCTTGGCCAGTTGGTCATTTTTCCAATTTGCTGTTAGATAATCTGTAAATTGCTATCAACAAAAGATGCCAGTTAATTGAAGTTATGATTGGTTCTCACCCTTGTAGAGCTGGGGGCAGAAGGTGTGGTCGAGGAAAAGTACAAACAGGCAAAAGGAAAATTAAAGGCATCTCAGTACAATACATTAACTCTCTCTCTTTATGATGGGAAAATCTAAAAATTGAGGAGGGGCGAAGTAATTGAATTGTGGAGAAGCAGGAAGGGGGGAGGGTAAGTAAATTGCGTTTCATCCTCAAGAGTCAGTCTTTGACTTCATAACAATACATGATTTGTGTGCCAAGAATTAGTGTGACGGAACTGAAACAATTTATTGTTTGCAATGGACAATAAAAGCGGCAGTAAGTAGAACTTGCATCATTACGTTACCAGGAGTGTAGCCGGGATTTTTCCAGAGGTACGCACAATTTTGAGTCCGAAGTCTGAAGCTCGAAACGGGAAGTGGGGAGTCCCTCTTCGGCTTTCGTACGTATGAAGCCATTTCACTTCGAGTGATATATATTAAACTAGCATTACGAAGACCCACCGAAGATCAAACTGTTAATTGCTTTTCTGTGGCCATGAGAACTTGAAAATGAAAAAAAATTAACATTTCGGGCTTGACTCTAGGTGGGTTCGTGGCACGTAGTTGACTCGGGCTCGCGTTTAGCTCGTGAAACGACAAACCTCTTTTTACAGCAGAGGTTACAAACGTCACGTGAAATTTCACGTGAAAGCTGACGCTCAGAAGGTGAATTAGGCTCTCGCATTTTTTTCACGAGATAAAGGCAAAGGGCTGTGACATCATCGGTGTTTATGCATTCCACTTCAAACCAATGAATATCCGCTTCAAAAAAGGGGTTTACACCTTCCCTATTATACTACTCAGCATTAAAAAAGAGAACATCAGTCTTAAGCCATCCGACAAAGTGTTGGTTGAAAGTAAGTCGTCCGAATGGACAAATCAGTTATAAAGCGAATTTTCGATGAGTTTGCACCGGGTTTTTTTCGCTCATGACATCAACGTCCTTGACAATTTAAATTTGGTCATCGCAGTTCCTTTAAGGGTCTTCAATCAACTTACGGCATGGTAGACACGCGCTCAACAAGTTTGATCACAAAATCGTTCTACATCAGCTTCTTAAGACATCTGTTTCCTTAGTATATTTTATATGCTTTGTCAAAAAGGCCTCAACGTTGTTTAGTCATCAACTTATCTCGTTAAAGGGAAGGAGTTACTGTTACCTGAATTGATAAGTTGTATTTTGCCGGTTCAACCTGTAAGAAAAAAGCGTTTTTCATTATCTTTGGAAAGGCATTATTAAGGAAGCGTTGAGCTAAAGAATATAGTAACGGCTATCAGTTGAGTAGCTGGAGACAGACAGTTCAATGAACCAGACTCGCCTTGAACCCAGTGAAGCTAAACTCAAGTTGGGGTTGAAAAAGTAGGCAGCTTACGCAAAGACGTTTTTAAGCGACGCACGTTAACCGGAAGTGAGGCCTTCTCCCTTTTTATATGCCTTGACGATAACAAATTTGTATTTCTCAGTTTCTTTTCTCTTATAAAGACAATTTACTCGAGAGTTTCAACCAAACCACTGCAAATGATGCAAAAAATCCACTTCCGGTTGACGTCCTTCGCTCAAAAACGCTGTTGCTTAATCTCCCTAGTAAAGTTTTTCACCTTAACAGAGGAGTCATTTTCAACCATTGACTTCATAGGAGGACGTTGAAGGGGGAAGGGGCGTGCTCTGGGGCGCCACTGTACCCTTTATTCATTTCTCAGAAACACTTCCCCCTTCTTACCCCAAATACCCCTTCTGCCTCAGGTGCAAAGCACAACATCCTCGTTCTTTCCCCAGACTTTGAAACAGGTTATTGAATCTACTATGTTACAGCAGGACAAATTCCATTTCATCTTAGTTCAATGATCTTGGAAAGAAAGGTATTATAACATCATACAGTGTTGTTGTGCTTTCTTTGCCCTATGATTTATTTAGGTATAAAGTGACGTTCCAAAGCAAAAACTCAAAAATGCTCGCATACTAGTCTGATACTATCCTAGTTTTTGGTTGTCCCAAAGATTGCTTCGTGCTCTCTTGCAATGTTTATTCATTTTCAGCGGCAGAGTAATGTATTTTTGTTAACTTATCTCTGTTAGAGGCTGAACTGGAATAACTTGAAAGTCACGTCACTGCATTCGGTACTAGTTCTAGGCTCCTTAAGTTTTTCCTCTCCTCATTTATCTCGTATGCTGTTCCTTCCACCATACTTCACCGACCTCGCACTGTCGCACTTCGGTAATATGATATATTGATACTTAGAAATACTGTTACCTCAACCGCAAACGTATCCACATCGTGGACTCTGGTAATATCGAAAATCGATGCCTTAGTTGTAGGTGTGGGATAAGGCAAAAGTTTTCCTGTGGCGTCGCGAGGTAAAGGGTGGTTCAGTGCAGTGTATTTTTCGTTTGCATCTCTCAGTAACTCGGGTGTTGGAAATTCTTCAAACGACTCAAAAGTCCCTCTGTTGAACCTGTCTTGCTCAACTGGACCCGCTGCAGGTGACTGTGCAGGCTGCAAATAAGATTATGAGTAAAAGATCTTCAGTCACTGGCGGCTTCTATAGCTATCTACGGTAAAATGCCATATTTCCGACTACTACAGCAGGGACCAGTGAATCAGGAAACAGCTGTTGTGGCGTGATCATCGTGTTCGCATTCATAATAATCAGGATGTTTTGTCATATAGTTAGTAGAGAGAGTGAATGAGAAACTTCCAGGGAAGAATTAAAAGGTCAGATACCTAAGCTTTAGCGTGGTAATTTAAAGCGAAAGAATAGATTGGTGCAATTAATGATTATTATCAGGCGCCCACTACGACGATAATAATAGTGATGCTGGTGATGATGACGTCGATGACGACAACAACAATATGTTGAGGGATGACGATCATGATGAAGATAAATTTTAGAACGGTTATCTAGTAGCTGCCATCGGCTGCCCTGACGGCGTGCATGAAAAGGGTGTATTACCCGACATCAAAAAATTAGCCTGTTCCAGGCGTTCAGATAATAAAGCGCGGCGGTAAGTGGGGTACAAAAAATCATACCATGCGTTTAAGCTTACCAATGGCACATCGTTATTTTGTGGTTCGGCGCCATTTCTAATCTGTCCTGCGCTTCTCGGCTGAACTGAGGACCCACAGCCCATGGTTCGTCAAGCGACCAGGCTGAAAAACCAAATTTCAACGAAGTACTTTCGATTGAGAAATCTGGATTTAGACTTTTAAATACGGATTTCGGATTTCCAATAAAACGCGGAATCCAAAACCGTTTTTTAACGCCGAGAAATCTGTCCTTGGATTTCCCTGCTGTCCGTTTTTCTGGGAAATCCGAACAAAGATTTGAAAAACTGTTCTCAAGGACAACGGTTTCGCATGCGCACTCATTTTTACCAGAAAAAAGACCACTGTTTACGAGCACAGTTTTGCAAATCTTTTTTCGGGTCTCCCAAAAAAAAACGGTAACGAAGGAAATCCATGAAACCCGGGTTTGGATTTATTGATTGAAATCCACCTTGACGACGGATTTCTCTCCGTTTTCGGATTTAGCGTTTTATTGCAAAATGCAAATCCAGGTTTCAAAATCTAAGTCCAGATTTCCAATCGAAGGCGTCCGCATTTATTCTCTAGAAGCATAGTCGCACCCCAAGTAAGGAAGGTGCGGCAGGTGCTTGTAATTAGTGCCCAAAAATCCTCTTTTTCCATGCATAAGAAAAGAAATATACTGGAGTACTTTTAGGCTACTTCACACGGCACCGGACGAATTTTCGACCGGTTGAAGATTCGAGTGTTTAGGTGTTCCGTTCACACGGAACCAACTTAACCGTTCGAAAATTTAGACGCTTAGCCGCGTTCAAAGCTTCGTTTGAAGAGCGCGAAAATATTGAACGGTCCCGTGTGAACGAAGTGTCCGGTCAATTTGTTCAATCGGTCAAAAATTCGACCGTTGTCGTGTGAAAGTAGCCTTAATTTATTATACCTTTCTGGGAAACTGCCTACCTACCCCTCCCCTAAGCCAACATTAACACTCACTTCCCCCTTATGGAAAATGTTGGCTGAAGGGAGGGGTAGGTGGGCAGTTTCCCAGAAACGTCTAATTATGATCCTATGAACAGTATATATAAATGAATCTTGATACAACTGCGTAAGATCCTGAAATTTTAATTAACATACCCTGTGGTATAATTCCTATATGTTTCCTTATACACGTCTATATTTTTCACGTACCACTTCATGGACTGACAGAGTAATGACTCAGGTAAAGGCGTCTGTAAGTAGGACTTTCACCCCTAATAGTGGCCAAAGAAAAAATGTCAAAATTCACAAGAAAATTCTCTTTAAATAATCCTAAGAAATGAATGATAATTTGAATGGTGACTCTAAGGTAGAGTAACAAGTTTTCTGGCGGTATCATGGTCTTATACATAGTACTATAGAAAGGGTACTGCTGAAGAGATTTCACTTGAATGGTAACGTCGTAGGATTTGGTCCACAGACTCCAAAGTTAGAACTATATGCTAAATAAATAGAACTATGCAAAAAGGTGTCATTTGAATGGTAACAGCAAAGGATTTGGTCCACAGAAGTAGACGTTAGAGTGACAAGTAATATCTGGAGGTATTATGGTCTAAGAGTGAACGTACAAGGGTTAGAGTGCTTTCCCCAAAGTCCTAAGTTGTTTTCGTTAAGACGACTACCACGTACGAAATCACAATATCCTTGATTTTTAACGTTCGCTCTGCATCGCAGCTGTCGCAACCAATCAGAAGTTATAGACCATCCTTGCTTTTTTTTCCCTGTCTATTTGGTTATTCTGTTGTATTTGTGAACAGACTATTGATTTAGAGTCTGAATTCAGTGCTAAATTAATTTTTGGAATCAACTCTAAAATAATGTTGAAGCGTAGCATAAAACTTAATTGCGACTGTTCATTCTGTGGTACCATTTTTGTTAAAGACGATAATTGCGTGACTGTCAGTGGTTTTCAGTCGCTCGGATGTCGGACAGAACAAATGCCGTGAAAAAAATTACCGACATAAATAGCCATAAATGGACAAGTCCCATTATCCTCTCTTGCTGTAACTACAGCCTTGTAAATTTGAATAAATAAAAATGTTAATCTGGTTGAAATATATAAAAGACCCCACGTTTCTCCTGAAACTTCAGCCTCCATAAGGAAGAAGTAATTAGAATTTACTTGTACAGTTTTAGTAATCATCGACCTCTACCATTACTGAATCAATTTATTTAATCATCTTAATCTATTTGTCTTCAGATCGACACATGTACTATCTGTCTCCTGGTAGTCTAGGGTAAGACATGTTTACCAACTATGCCTTCAAACTCAAATCCAAACTCCTCGAATAAGCTGGTTATTTTTTTTGCTAACATCCCATTAATATAGCTTCAACTTACGACTAGGCACAGAGGACCCTCTTTCAAACGACATGCCACTGAGAATGTGAATAAGTTATCAATAGCACTTTTCTATGAGCGCGTACAGAATACCATTAACGCCATGAATTATCTTTATTTTTTTTTTCATCTTATTTTATTCTTTTACTTTTAGAAAACTTGTTTACAGTAGCTTAATGATATATTTGCTGTAGGTCAAAATTGAATTAATAAGGTTAAAATTTCATACCTTGCAATTCATGAGTGAATAATTAAGGCTAGAAGACAAAATAAATTGGGAATCAACCAAGGAAAAAATATTCACCTGAATTTAATTATGACCTACAACAGATACACTTGTCAGTCAGGAGCTCGCTAGAGCCTTCACCGAGCCCACTGGACCGACTGCGGTCACAGCAACTCACGAACGCTACATTTATCAGTTCTGCCGTTGGGACAAGAATTCGCTTCTGTAACCAAACGTCGGCAAATCTTCGGACAGTCACGATGTGCGGCTTAAATCATGCAGTGATACGGGTGTCTGAGCTGATATTGAGGTACAAAAAGTTCATTGTATGCTATTAATCTCAGCGTGCTTTTCTTTACTACTCAATGTTTGATATACTGTCTAACGACTATCGGTACAATCGTACAGTGTGACTAATAAAATCAAAGACTTCCCTTTGCCTTTGTTTATAAATCGCACGACAGGGGCTGTAACTTTGTAATATTGTTTAATTCAGTCCTTTAGAAAGAGCGTTTCTAATGAGTTTCTGAGTAGTTTTTCGACAGTAATATTTCATTCAGTATCTCACTAGAATCAATGTAAAATTGAACTTTGATTTTTCAAAGCGTAGTCACTTCCGTCTTTGATATTGCAACTGTTTTTGATGTGTTAGACTACCCACCTTAAAAACTGATTGCATCAAGCTTACATAAATCAATAAGTCGTCCGTACATTGAACGAAGTCTTCAGGGCCCACTGTGCGCTGTGGCTAGGAAATAGAAAGAATCGCTGGACGTTGCCTCGTGATCTCTCTGTTGTGATGGTTTTGTTTTTCAGACGCTAACAACCCGGATAAATTACTTGTTTCCTAGAAACCAATTCGTGTGCGAAACGCTTGCGTGAGCACACACTGCTTGTATACAATTAAGTGCCAGTCAAAGTCTGTCAGCTGCAAAAAGTGAAAAATGTTGCAAGCTGTCCGAAAGCCCATGAACGCCGATAGTATCCTAAATAGTGCTAGCGACACAAAAGCAGGGTATCTGAAAATACTTTTATTATTATTCTACGCACAAAGCATGTGATTCCAAATCTCCTACTGTAGTGAATAAGAGAAGGGTGGTCATCAGCCAGAAAAAGTTCGTCAGCCAGTAACCACCATCATTGTCAATTAAACGGAAAATTTTTGCAAGGATCTGGTTTAACAATGCAAGGTGTATATATAGGGGATTATGACAATTATACTTTGATTCCTCACTCTAAAGATGGAGCGGGGGAGGTTACGTCAGTCTCGCCCTCTGCTCTCGGTAACAGATGACATCCGATCGGAAATCCAATGATTTTCACTCTCAAAAGTCCACTTCTAAGACTTCATACAAAACACAGCTTAAGGTTCAATCCTGATCTAGCCTCTGCCAAACTTTCAGATAGTACGGACTGCCGATTACAATGAGGTCATCGAGAAAGATAATTTTCATCAGGGAAGGCTGTTTTGAGCCGCTAACTCCTTGTTATCAAAATCTAAGAAATTATCTGCTGCCCGGTACTGGGGGTACCAGAGGTAACCTCGCGTGCAACGAGGAGCTTTCGCCGGGTGTCGGCCACAGGCCGACACGACTTCGGCCGAAGGCCGAAGAAACGAGCGGCGAAGCCGCGAGAAAAAACTTATTAAGACTTAACGTCTGCCGTTCGCAGCCTAATTAAGACTTGACCGAAACCGGAAACTGCGCATGAAAAGCCTCTGGCACCCAGGATAGCTGCCCGAAGGATGAAATTCCAAGGTGGGTGCAAATAACATTGGCAGGTTCTTCATTGACAAGGTGACAAGCATTCACTCTAAACGACGAAATTCTATTGTGCCAACGCGAGAAGTGAAGACCAATCTTGCTGCTTATTTACCAGCTTTAAAACGCCGTTAATGGATGATGCACGGTATATTTTGATGCGATTCGTAAAAAATCATATTTATTGCATCCAATGCGCGCCTCACTGGTAGTTGAGTTTGGTAGTTGAGTTTATGGATGAGATTTTGCCTGTAATAACGTGGAGTCTGGTCATTTCCCTGTAATATGGAAAGAGGCAATAGTAACACATTCATGATTAAAGAAGTATGTATTTGATTCGACTAACTTTAAGAACCTACACCCTGTAAGTAATCTATTTTACATTTCCAAGCTCAGGGAGACTGCTGTTGCTGATCAGATTCAGTCACCCTGGGCTGAGAACAATTTGCATCGTGTGATCTAGTCTGCTTACAAGAAACTACACATAACGGAAACAGCTTTTGGTGAAAGTTCACAAGGCATTCTTACAAAAATAAGTCACCAGGTCACTGTACTCTCCTCGTTCTGTTAGACTACCGCCTACTGTCGACCCTAGTATCTTGCCGACACGTTTAAGATCAAAGCTGGGTCTGAATGAAACTGCACTTTCGTAGTTCATTGCTTTTATCTGTCTGGAACAACACTACGAATATCCTTTCAGACATATTTCATCTTTGTTGTGGCGTCCCGTGGGACTCATGCTTAGGTCCCTTTTTTTCAACATAAATTCAAGCAAAATCGTTGACGTTGTCAGAAGTCATCTTCCAAAATTGCATTGTTATGCTGATGACTCTAAGCTTTATTTATTTACTTTTTTAACCAAAGCTGTACTTCTAGTCAAGATGTGGCAGTTAAATCAATGGAAACTTGTATCAGGGAGGTCAAGCATTGGATGTACTCCGACAAACGAATGCTTAACGACGACAAAACCGACTTTATTATAATAGCATCACGACATCATTTAAAAGAAGACTGCTGTCAATATCATCAGGGTAGGCGATTGTGATGTCGCCAAAGTGAATACCGTGCAGAACTTGGGTGCGTGGTTCAATGACCAATTTACTATGGCCATACACATTATTGCCTGAGTATCAGGCGTTTCTGGGGGAGAAGGGGAAAGATGGAAGAGAAAAACGGAGAGAGCTGAAGGAGAGAAACGTCTGACCCAGATACTTTTACTGGAGCCTTCCACCCCCACACAGCATGATTCGATACCATCCAGAAAGAACTTGAGAGCGCCCTCTAGAGCCTTTTTGAATTCCTCTCAGCGTCTCTGTCCATAAAAGTACCACATGAAACCAAAACATCGATTAAAAATTTCAATGGCTTCTCCATGCCGATTGCTCTGCTCGTATTTACTTGCGGTCGATGACGTCAGGGAGTATTGTGTGTTATCCAATCACTGCCACATTCAGATTTTGGATGTGTCACACGATTTGCTGAATGGTTTTGTGTCAGGCCTTCCTTTCTTTTCTCCCCCCTCCCCCATCTAAAATCTCCTCTCCCCTAGCCCCTTAGGAGTAAGTAGCTACGCCCTTGTAAAGCAGCAACATGTACAATTCCACCCTCTGTTGCACGATTTAACTAACTGATAAAGTTTGGTTATTCAAGGTTGCCTGAACCCTTGTCTCATACAAAAACAATCTATAAGGTCCCGTCCACACGAATCCGGATATTTTTTAAACCGCATACCTTTTTACAAGAATCAACCTTCCGCCCAGACGAAACCGCATACCTTTTTACACGATATCAGCCTTCCGTTCACATGAAACCACATACTTTTTTTACACGAATCAGCCTCCCGTCCAACACGAAACCACATACCTTTTTACACAAGTTTGGTTATTCAAGGTTTCCTGAACCCTTGTCTCATACAAAATATAATCTATAAGGCCCCGTCCGCACTAATCCGGATATTTTTGAAACCGCGTACCTTCTTACACGATATCAGCCTTCCGTCCACACGAAACCGCACACTCTTTTACACGAATCAGCCTTCCGTCCACACGAAACCGCATACTTTTTTACACGAATCGATCAGTTGTTTTCGGTCAGGGAGGTCTTTGAGATCCCATCAATGAAAGCACGATGCCATCTACGCATGCGTCAATGTACGGCTCCCCCGGTTTCAGCCTCGTTATAAATTTATCCGGGACATTGGGAACTTTAACGAGGATGTGTTTAAAGAGGACTTTCTACTCTTCCTCTGTCTGTTATATACTACTCGGACGATCCAGACGAATAACTAGAGTCACTGAATACACTAATTTCCGAGTGTATTGAGAGACACGGCCCCTTGCGAAAGGTTCGTGTCACGCGATCACCCGCCCCATGGATGAAGGACCCATTGATAGAGGAACTTCAGAAGAAACGGGATGCTGCTAGATTTACCGCCCACCAGACCAGCACTGATGCTGCTTAGCATGAGTTTCGTTCGGTCAAGAATAAATTAAAGTCGGCAATAAGAACTGCTCAGAAAGGCATTTATTGAAAAAGCTCTCTACTCAAATAAGTCGCGCGAGATTTGGAGAGTGCTTAAGCCAAGTGCAAGGCCCCTGCGGTTTGATCCGGACGAACTAAACGATTTCTTCGCGACGACTGCTCAGAGAACACTAGAGACTCGGACGACCCGAATAGAGGATCTCACGTGCCTGATAGATAACCTGCCTGACGTCCCCTCTGGGGGTATGCGTTTTCAGCTGTCACCTGTCACGAGTGAGAACGTTCTCCAGGTCATCAAAAATCTACGATCGGATTGTTCTACGGGCGCAGATCAGATACCTACCCGCTTCATCAAGATGGTTGCTGAGTTCTTGTAGTCAGGTCGCTTAACTCCAAATTTTCGCGGAAACGTTACACAGCGGATACAAGCATCAAAATCACCAGATTGTTTCCTTAATTACTATTAAACATTTTTATCCGTGGATCCACGTGGATTTTTGCGTGCAATTTGAATAATTTCTCTCAAAACAAAAGCATCTTCAAACTCTCGGGCCCTGCTTCAGACGCCATGTTGTTTTAGTGCTTTTATGTTGGGACCAAATGCAGTGCTTCTTAACCTGGTATGTATACAATGTTACTTGTAGTTTTGCAGTTAAAAGACATTGTTGCTATATTTAGAAACCTATAGAGGTCCAAGCTATCATGAATTATAGTGAAATTTTCCTTAAAAGTACTGTGAAACCGGGCAACAAAAAAGTGCAACTTGTTTTGTAAAATTGGTGCTAAACGAGTTGAATAGCAATGTTGCACGTTTTACCACCTACGAAAAACACCTTGCAACCTTATTTGTTACAAGACTGGTTCGAACGTCGGTGGTAAAACGCGAAACATCTCTATTCAACTCTTTTTGCAGCAATGTTTCAAAACAAGTTGCACGTTTTTTTGTTGCCCGTTTTACTGTAGCTTAAATTCAGTTTTAATTAACAGCCAACATTGTGGCATATATACATTGTTATAGAAATTCCTTATTTGTTTTAGATTGTGACCGCAAAACATGGAGCTAGACTGGAACCTATGTGTTATATGCCAGAGGAAAACCTCAGAAGCTTTAAAATGTCCATTGGAAAACCCGGTAAAGAAAGGAAATAAAAAGACGCATATACGAATTTTGTTAATCACGTAAAGCAGTTTCAAGATATTGATTCTTTACCAGTGATAGTCACTATAGTCAAATTTGGATGTGATGAGACTGCAGAAAACTGGGAATTTCATCGTGCGTCGTGGCATAAGTCGTGCTATGCGAAATTTAGCAGCTGCAAACTTGAAAGAGCAAAACTGAAAAGAAAACAAAGCAGTGATTCGACAGAAACAAGCTCTCGCGGTAAGCGACAACGGTTAAACAGTGAAGTGTGTTTTTTGTGTGAGAAGGGAGCTCGAGAAGATGAGGGAGTTCTCCGCCAGGTGTCTTTATTTGAGACAGACGCAAATATAAGAACAATAATAACAGAGCTTAATGATTCCCGACTACTTGTAAGAATAGTTGGAGGAGATCTTATTGCGATCGGAGCAAAGTATTATCTGAAATGCTTGATTGAATTCGCAGTCACGTCAGAAAATCAAACAAGGATAACCAAAATATTGATGAAAACGTGTGTAACTCCCGCGTGTTTGTCGAGCTTGCAAGTTATGTCAAAAAAGAAATCAATTCTGGAAAACTCCTGTTTAAATTGTCGGAGCTGCACACTTTATATGAAAGTCGCCTGGAGGATCTACGTAATGCGAAATCAGTAAACAAGACCAGGCTAAAGGAGCGCTTGTTGGAATACTTCAAGAAAGCTCAAGAACAGTTCGACGGCAGGAACACTTTCTTAGCTTTCAAAGACGGAATGCGTAACATGATTCAAGACGCCTTAAAGAAAAGAGACTTCTCAGAAGACGCACTAATTTTGGCCAGGGCTGCTTCTATAATAAGGAAAGACATTTTTAATCATGAAGGCATTCTCTTCAACGGATCTTTTCCGGAAAAATGTCAAGACACGTCACTACCATCAAGTCTCAAGACCCTCATTTCCTTAATTCTCAATGGATCCAACTTGAAAAACCAAGAGAAACAAGTACCCAAGCATGCCTCACTATTGGCCAGGCCATAGTCTTTAACGCTAAGAAACGATCAACTGCTGATCCAGAGGCAAAACCAAGACATTCGTTAGAGCGCGAGCCACCACTCCCTGTTTACATTGGCTTGAACATACATGGCCTGACCAGAAGTAAGCATCTTATCAATCAGTTGCACCAGCTGGGAATCTGCATTTCCTACGAAAGGGTTTTACAGCTTGAAGACTGGATTGCAGGTCACTAGTCTCTCTAGCATCATAAGGAAGATGGGAAACCCTTTCTTGGCCGATTTTTCAGATCTTGTGTCCCTAGACACAAGAAGGGAAGGAAGGAAGATTAAAGCTCTTGAAAATAATGTGTCTCTTTTTGGTCAGTTGTATATCTCAATGCAGAGCCGTGAAGGGTATTTGGAAGAATTCTTTTCTCATGAAGTCCAATCCTTTCCTCCCTCATTGTCAGAATTCGGCAAACTTTATTTTCCGGGCACAAAGTCTGAACTGATGAAATGCCTTGAGCCACTACATGAATCTACCCCACCTGAAACATTGAGCTGTAAAGTATTGGATGGTGCTGTCATCGTACACTGCTTGTCCATCGCTGGAATTACAACATTCAAAGAATACTCAGAGAAGGCTTTCATCCCTCATCTTCAGAGTCACCTACAAGGAACAGAAAGGTTGGACGTTGTATGGACCACATACAGACCGGAAAGTTTAAAGGAGTCGACTCGTCAGAAGAGAGGAAAGGGGGTCCGCAGAAAGGTATCCGGAGAAACCAAGTTACCACGAAACTGGTCAGACTTTCTGCATGATTCATCAAACAAGAAAGAGCTGTTTGACTTTCTAACCTATAAAGTGGCAAACTTTGTCTTCCCCGAGGGAAAGGCCGTTTACATCACTTCGGAAGAGTCAGTGCTAACGGTATGCTCATCCAGTCCCATGTCAAACTGCAATCATGAAGAGGCCGACACAAGAATTGTGGTTCATGTACTACACACACTTCAGCAGGCATTGACGACTGTGCAAGTTCGCACTGTGGACACTGATGTTGTTGTTGTCCTCATTGGTGTCTTTCACAAGCTGTTACTGTCACAGCCCAAGGCTGATATTTGGGTCGCCTTTGGAGTGGGAAAGAACTACAGACTTTACAGCATCAATGCTCTGTCCACCAGCCTTGGCACAAAAAGGTCACAAGCACTACCAATGCTTCACGCGATTTCTGGATCCGACACAACCCCTGCTTTTTGGGGAAAAGGGAAGAAGTCGTTCTGGCAAGCTTGGATGGCGTTTGAAGAGGTTACAGACACTTTTGTCTACCTAGCTTCACATCCTTTTGAGCTCCTTGATTCCAACTGTGAGAACTTTCGTAAGATTGAGCGGCTGATCGTCCTCGTCTACGACAAAACGAGCACTTCACTTTCAATCAGCCAGACAAGGAGGGAACTGTTCTGTTTAAAGAACGTCACGATGGAAAGGATGCCACCGACGCAGAATGCCCTCCTACAACACACGAAGAGGGCTGTCTACCAAGCTTGTATCTGGGTTACAAGTACCCAAGTACAGCAGATGATTCCTTCCCCAAGCGACCATGGCTAGGGACACAATAGACAATGTGTGGAGCCCACTTTGGCTAACTGTTCCAGAGCTTTCTAAAGCCTGTCTAGATTTAATCAAGTGTACATGCAAGGGAGACTGTTCCAACTGCAAATGTGGCATAGCGAACTTGATGTGTTACCCGCTTTGCAATTGTAATTGCAATTCGTATTGCAGCGCTCGCAGACAAGTGAGATGAAAGGAGATGAAACTTTAGATGTTTAAAGTACATACCGATTTACAATAACTGTCAGTCGTATTTTTCAAATCAGGAGTAGTTTTAGTAACTGATCTAAGAGGAAAAAGGAGGCACTAAGAACGTTCTTCTTTAGTTGCCCAAGTAATTAGTTTTCGAAAGTTCCGGGATACTCCCCGCAATTGCCAGGAAAATATTCTGTTTAACTGGAATGCCTTATTAAAACAACCTATGACGATCATTTAATTTCGAGAGCGTGTTAACTCAGAGTAAAAAAAGGGTAATTAAGATTTTTTGAACAAAAAATCAATTGATTTTTTGTCATTAATTTAATAATATTTTTATTATTTAAATCATGCCTACCCAATAAAAGTCTCTAGTTTGATTGGCCTAAGGAGGTGCTGATTTCAGCTTAATGAATAGTTTAATAGATCAGAAAGCGTCACGCGTAAGTAATCAAACAATACGCGCCATCTCGCCCACGCGCTCTTGAATAGATTCTCTTTAAACGTCTAGCAAAAGAACTCTCGAAAAAGTTTTATTCTAATGTTTGGAAAGGTTAAAGTTATGAAACATTTTGTTTTGGTTTTGATTGATTGGTGAATTAAGATCTTCGTGTTGTCCATACCGGTCTGTAATCGTAATCATGTTTTAAACTCCTATGACTGAAGAGCGAATTGGACTGCAGCAATCAGTCCTATCATCATTTTTCATCTCTTTAACAAACACGGGTTATAGTTGCATTACAAGTGCGACGAATTCGGAGTTGTTTAAAATCTTAGTACTTAGCGCCGCCATTTTGAATTTATGCAAATTAACCTAATTTTCCACGCTCTTTTTGATGAGATAGAGGAAATATTTTCGATGGATCCATGACTAAATTTAATTCTTACAACGAAAAAAGCGTGCATACAAACATTGGTGCTTGTATCCGGCCAGTAACGATACTGACGCTAAGCGACCTGACTATTTGCAGTCCCCCTAACATCTATCATCAACAATTGCATTGCGAAAGCTTATTTTCCAAAGCAATGGATGATTGCTCGGGTGTCTCCAGTCCCAAAGATTGACAACCCGGTCTCTAACGATCAACTTCGGCCTATCTCAGTTCTTCCTGTTCTATCCAAGGTCTTCGAGAAGCTTGTGGCTATTCAAATGACGAATTATGCGGACCACGCCCATCTTCTTCACAATCGCAACTCTGCTTTCCGTAAAGGGTATTCCAACACTACAGCCTTGATGGGAGTTAGAGACGATATTCGCTAGGCCATGAAAAGGAAAGAGGTCACGCTTATGGTTTTAGCCGATTTCTCGAAGGCTTTTGACATTATATCCTTTAGCGCGACCATCGCGAAGTTCTACAAGCTCGGTTTCTCAAAACCCTTTCTCAAGTGGCTCTTGAGCTATCTATCTGGCCGCTGCCAGTTCGTGCAGATCGACGATAGGAAGTCCTCGTACCAGTCGTCTCAGTTTAACGTTCCACAGGGGTCCATCCTGGGACCGATGATTGTTAACTTTTTTGTATCAGATCTACACGAGGTCACTCCACCATCAATCGAATGCGTCCAGTATGCGGACGACACCTCACTGTACAGCCATTTTAATGTCAAGGAGTTAGACTCAAGAGCTGCTGACATGAATGAGACTCTTGTAAGTATCACAAACTGGTGCCAGGACTCCAACTTGGCGCTGAACCCTGCAAAGACCAAGTGTATGTTGTTCTCAACTTCTCAGATGTCGTCTTACCATTCTCTAGCTGAACGTCCTATACATTTATCTGTAGGAGATAAACCCCTCGAGCGTGTTCACTCTATTAAATTACTTGGGGTTCACATGACTGACAACTTGAAGTGGGATGATAATATCAAGCATCTCGCCTCATCTTGTTATGGTATCCTAGCTGCGCTGAGGAAAACCAAGAACTTTGCAAACTACCATCTTAGAAAATATTTAGTTGAATGTCTGGTTCTATCTCGCCTAGACTTAAATGACATAATATTCTTTAGTATATACTAAAACAGTGGATAGTGTTTTTGGCGCGCTCTGATTGGCTACTCAATCAGTGACTATCCTGCACTATTCACTGATTCACCTCCAGTTCCTCCGACCGAGCGACGCCAAACTTGCGTAGGTTGCGAGCAAAATGCTTGCCCGGTTGCTGCCGTAACAAACTAAGAAATTTCACAACTAATCAAGCAAGCTATTCCCGAAATACATGAAGAAGGTGACGAAGTTCGGTTTGGAAGTTTTAATAGGTAAAGCTTTGTCTTTTTGACTTGAATAGTTATCGATAAAACCGGTGAAAAAGTTTTTTGTTTACAAATGCAAATTAAGCTTAAGTCTTGGGTTACTTTATTTAGTTGACTTGTTCATAAATAAGCTTCAAACTAAATTTAATAATCTTTCTACAGAATTATTTTAAATACAAACAGAATTCACAACTCCTTTTGAAGAAACTTCCCCGCAAGAGCTAAACAAACGCCTTCAAAAGTTTTATTTGTCGCTAAGAAAAAGCGACGACCGCGGCCGTTCGGTCATCGCGCGCCAAATTGTAATCGTTGGCAACAGTAAATTAGTTAAAAATCATCTTTTTGTGCTCAATTATCTCACTGTTTTAGTATATACTAAAACAATTATTCACCTCAGTGCATCCAGTTTGCGGCAGCCAGTTTTGTTTTTTGGAGCTATGTGAACAATATTGACTCTATTCTTAAGTTACACTGTTGCCTATGAAAGAACGTAGAGAATGGCACGTTCTAAAGGCCGCGCACAAAGCAATATACCCTCATGATTGGCCCAGAAACCTTCAGCTTGAGCAAGTAAGACATGCTAGAAATTTACGGTCATCAAGTACCATAAATCTAGTTATTCCCTATGCTTCGGACACTTTTCAATATAGCGCGGCAGCCCTCTTCAATTCTCTGCCATCCAATGTTAAATGCTGTGATAATTTTAAATCCTTCAGTAAGCAAACATTATGTATTTTAAGGGAGCGCTGCCGGAATAGGGCGGAATAATTTCTTGCATAGTTTTAAATAATGTATATATTGTATAATTATCATTTTTTTACTTTTTATTACCTAGCTTTTTTACAAATTCATAATTCAGACTTATGTATTTTTTTCCTTTTAATTTCCTTATTTTAATCTTATATCAGGCGAAGAGCCATACCATGGATGTACTGATATGAAACCGTTATTATTATTATTATTATTATTATTATTATTATTATTATTATTATTATTATTATTATTATTATTATTATTATTATTAAGATAGTGTTTAAATAAAACTTACAATCGTAATGGACAGATACTTCCTGGATGAGTTTGAAATGCCAAGTCTTTTAAAGTTAATGATTTCCGCTCAAGCTAAACTCTGTCCGGCAGCTGGCAGAAGTGTACGGAAGTATTGATTGTACTATTCAGAATATTCAGCGCATAATTTTAACTCAAGAAATACATAGAATATTTGGTAAAAGTATTTCTGCATTGGAGACTAAGCACGTCACGAACTTGCCCTTAACATACAAACATGAACTTTTCAACAACAAATCACGTTTAAACTTAGCATAATTCTGGGGCGTTCTTTTTACATAATGTTGACAGATATTTCGGCTAACTGGTCCCGTGTGAGTCAAATGTTGCAAAAAACCGTGATAGGACCTATCGCCAACGCTGCTCTATCAGATCGAAGTAAAACAATATAGCCTGTGAACAGGCTCTCTGTTTGGGGAAAAAAATCCCTAGTTCCCCGCTCGACCAAAGGCCGGTTCACAGGCTAAAAACAATAAGGAACAATAAACCTTAATTTGGTAAATTCACCCTAATCAGCAAAACTTGTACATTATAAAAATAGGGCGCCAGGTGCTTAAAGCAAGTGTAAATATAGGCCAAGATAAAAAACAATTGTCTTTTGACATAATATCTCGTACCCGAAGAACCAAAAACTATGAATTCCAGTTACGAGACCCCTGCAAGCTGTGGAACTGGTCTATTGGAAACATTTGAGAAACGGCTTCATCAACCTGCTTCATCTCAAGCATTTTTTTGCTTCATTATCATTATCAACATCATCACTTTTCCTTTCACTGTTGTTCTGAATGCTTTAGTGATGATCGCGGTGAAGACCAAATCTCGATTGAGAGCCACCAAATCGAATATCTTACTGGCATTGTTAGCGTCGACTGACTTCCTCGTTGGGGCCGCTATTCAACCACCTTTCATCGTCGTTATAATACTCCTTCTATCTGATCAACCCGTTGGATATTGCTTGTTAAAGTTTCTCACGCGTGTATTGCCAAGTCTGACCATAGCGTCTCTGTTCCACCTGGCTTTGATAAGTGGCGAAAGATATCTTGCTATGAAACACCCTTTTGCGTACATAAATATTGTCACTGAATCCCGTTTACTGATTGCTTCTGTGTTAGTATATGTTCTCTCATTTTGCGTGCAATTTTTCTCTTTGGTTGATCAAAGTATTCTCGTCCTTTTAAGTAACATATCCTTTGCTCTACCTTTAGTCTTCATTATCTTTTGCCATGTCAAAGTCTACTTCGTCACTCGTCGCCACGAGAAGCAGATTGCAGGACAGCAAGTTACACAAGAGGCCAGGCAACAATGTGTAAAAAATAGAAAAGCCCTTAAACTAACTTCTATCGTGCTAGGAGTGCTTCTAGTTTGTTTTATACCAATGGGCATTATGATAACTTTGAGCTCGAATTACGCAAAGAATGAAATCACTCTAGAAACGTTGTTTAAGTATTTCTTATTTGCTTTCTCCATGGCTTTAATGAACTCGTTTCTCAATCCATTGATATACTCAATCAGAATAAGAGAATTGCGTGTTGCGTCGATAGAGTTAATGTGTAGAACAGCGAGCTTTGCCGAGGCTGGAGAAATCGAAAGGCGGATATTTGGAACACCAAACACTGTGACTGTGGTCTCTTTAGGAGCAGGGCATGAAAATGCAGAAGGTCAACAATATGTGGAACAAGAAAATTCGAACAACATTGAAAATACACAGGAGGAGACATCACGAAAGTTGGAACATTTCCCATAGCAACTATTCCATATTTAAACCTACCAATTTCGTTGGTAAGACTTTAAAACCAAAATATAGATTTTTCTCTCTTAAAATGCAGCACTTCGGTCATCATCTCCCATTTACTGGACTAAACAATTCATCTTTTCAAACATTATCGTAACTGTGTCAGGATTAATATGCTACCGACACTTTTTCTTGCCAACTATTGATCAATTTGCTGCAGCCTTTAAGATCTATTTTACTATCCTTCACGCTGTTCCTTTACAGTTGAACATTAGAAGTAAGGGGAGTGGGGAAGTTTAAGAAAGCTTTGAAAAAAGGGAATTAACTATTATCAATAACAAGGACTGTGGAATATACATAGTTTAAGATTATTTTATCAATTAGGTTGGTAATAAATAAAAAATTAATTTAACAGACTAGCATTCCTCATTTTCCGGGTCTGGGAGGGTGTTTCATGGATCATGGATTTGACGAAAACTATCTATTTGTCTCATGCAAGCACCACAAAAAGGAACTGGATATGCCCTCATATTGATTGAATGAAACGGTAGAAAAATTAATATAGGTATTCTATCCTTTGATCGACATCGATTACTATATTCAGCTGGCGTGTCATTTACATGCAAATGGTTTTATGGCTGCTGGAATGACGAACAAAGTCTTTTGTAGTGAAAAATTAAGAAAATGAAAAACAATAATCGTTGAAGAATAGACAAAAAACGGAGATTTCTTTATGAGAATTATATAGTGCAAATAGATTACATTTCAAACAGTTGTTTTCCGTGTGAAGTTCTTGGTAGTTTGTGAAAAGGGAAATTCAAACTAACAATCGTAATTGACAGATGCTTCCTAAATAGGCCCGTTACTGATAAACGTACGTCGCATTTTACATCCGCCGAATATACATGGGCGCGAGAACAATGGATTTCCTCATCAGCATTTGTAAATGTCTTTTAACAAAACTTAGATAGATTTTAAGTTCAACTAGCAAACTTGCCCTAAATTTATAGGGTTGAATAATAATTGCTTGTACTTATTTTTCCTTTTCCTTTACATTATTATCATGTCTGATATAGTCAAGTTTTACCCCTTCTTGATGATACCTCTAAGCTTCGTTACTCCTATTTAGCTTATTCCTGTCTTTTATCATCTATTTATTTATTTTTGACTTTTGATAAAATTTTCTATTTTCCAACGTTCGTAAATGGCCCAGGGGTACCTATCAAAGCTTTTTAAGGGGAGGCGCCGTCCCGAGGTCCAACACCTTGCCCTTTTATATAACATTTTTGACGGAAAAGGTATCCCTGTCGTATACCCTTTCATTGACAAATGGTACCCCTTTCGTATACCTAGATTGGAACTTTGCATCCTTTTAAATACTACGCTGTCTTTAAAGTATGAATAAAGCACAAAACCAGAACGTTTGCTGGACTTTTTCACAATTATGAAATACATCTGTTAGCGGCTTTTGAGCCTTTAGTACAGACGGAGATGACAAACTTCCCTAACCTTAAAATGGGAAGCCTAGATTGTAATTCTGTCCCGTGGTTCTCTATTCAGGGTACCCTGTCACGAGAAAATTTGTAATTTTTCTTAATGGTAATCTGCTAAATACATAAAATAAAATAATAATAATATATTCGGCAGATGTGAAAGGAGACGTTATTCTAACCGGGCCTTAGTTTGTTCATATATTTTAAAAGTGCCAAGTCTATTGAAGTTATTGATTTCCGCTCAAACAAAACTGTGTCGTTAGCCGCAGCGTAACTGACTAAGTACAGTATTGATTGCATAATTTGCCTTAAGAAATGTATAAAGAAAGTAGGACTTTTGGCAAAATATTTCTGCATTGGAGCCTCTAACTCGCCAGTTACGATAACTCAGACTAAAGTTGAACCGGTATCAATGACGTAGTATACAACGATTAAGTCAACCGTAGCTTTTGGTTATCGATGCGATAACGCTGCTCTGAACGATCGCACCAAAAACAAAAGGCAACAATGAAGCAATTAGTAAAGACGTTCTAATCAGTAAAGCTTTTACATTATCAAAGTACTGGGTACCAGGTGCTAAAAACCGGCAGTGTTTTTATCGCGGTTGGTACAGAAAACATAAACGGACAGTTCTTTTCTGACATCCCCATAATCCCATAACAGAAGCACCAAACAGAAGTGAGCAATGAATTCCACTTACGAGACCCCAGGTAGTTATGGAACCTCAGCGGCCTGTTTGAGAATCGGCTCCACCAACCTGTTTTCAGAGTCAGGCCTTTTTTAGCTGCATGATCATTATCAACATCATCACCTTTCCTTTCACTGTTGTTCTTCAGGTAACGCATTAGTCATGATCGCCGTGAAGACCAAATCTCGATTGAGAACAATTAAATCAAATACTGATCTTACAGCCCTTGTGCAAAGTGGCAAAGGAGGTTACCTATCACTCATCACACCGAAAAATAAAATATCAACTACATTAAGAAGTATCCTATTATCATTTGATCCGAGGAAATAACTATCTATTTTTAATGCCTCAGCTTCTAGTTTCAAATGACATTATCCATCACGGAAATTTCAAAGGTAAAATCACGCGTCACGCGCGGAGAAAATAGTAAATCACGCATCACGCTACTAGGCCAATTGATTTGGCCCAAATTAGCCGCGTAAGGTGGGACGCATCACGCTGATTATTTGGGTTCATCACGTATCACGGAAAACCCCTTTGCCACCCTGATTGTTAGCGTCGACTGACTTCTTCGTTGGGGTCGCCATTCTGAGCCAACTTTTATCGTCGTTGTAATATTGCTTCTATCCGATCAACCCATTGGAGTTTCTGACGTTTTCATTACCCAGTCTCGCGCGGATAGCGTCTCTTTTTCCCAATTCACCTGGCCTTGATAAGCAGAGAAAGATCTCTTGCCATGGACCAGGTATGAAACACCCTTTTGCGTACATAAACGTTGTGACCGAACCTCGGCAAGCTTTACTGAGCCTGGGGAAATCGAGAGGCGACTATTTTGAGCACCGAACAAAGTCTGTGCCCGTTCTTGGAGCAGGGCATGGAAATACAGAAGTTCAAGATCAACAAAATCTGGAACAACAAAATTCGATGGTGTTGAAAATGCTCATGAGGAGATCTGAGGAGATATCACCACAATTAGAACAGTTACCATAGCAACTGTTTTATCAGTTGTTCTGTGGCGGACTCCCCTATTTTTTACATATTGAAATTTATTGTGAATGCATAATACTTAGCAATGATAATATAAATCTGGTTAAGATTAAAAGAACGGCCGAAAACAAACGGTAATTATTGTTACGGGCTGAATAGTTAGTTACTTTTATCGGGAAAACTCCCATTTCCTGTAGAAAAGAACCACATGTAAGCACCCTTTTTACATTGATGGTGGGTATAGAATGCCTCCCAAAAGCCTAGAAGGAATAACTCTATGCATTCTTCTGTCAAGTACCCTGGGGCTTGCTTCTCGAAAGTCTCGGTAAAAATCACAGTTTCAATAATTTTGAAAATGATACATTGAAACTTTCAGTTTACGAAGCAAATTTTAGGGGTTTCAGAGCTAGGAACTGTGCTACTATTGAACAGGTTTTGATTTTAAATTTTGCCCTCGGGCCCGAAAAGTTACCGCACCTTTCGAGAAACGTACTCCTGCCCCCTCCCGCCCCCGCCCGCCCCCGCCCCCGATTATACAGATATAGGCGGGTGTTATCGGTTGAGGCAGATAGGACCCTCTTAGGTCTGTATAATTCTTCAGATCATACGAAAGACGAATCCAGTAAATTCTTATTATACACCTTTCTCTGCCAAGCTTTCCTGTCTGAAGACGTTTGAAACAAACTTGTCCTTCGACTGAACGAAATATTTTGCCTCTTTTTACGCTGGATTGTAAATACCCTCTTCTTATAAAACGTTGATCTCCTCAAAACCCCTGATAGCCCGAGATTCTCACGGTTGGGTAACCTGTGGTGCAGCTAAACTAATTTGCATTGCAAATTTTACTCCTTCCCGCCGCGACGAGTAAAAATGGCTGAATTCCTCCATATTTGCGGACACTACAATCTACTTCAGTATATGTTAGCCGTTCTGTTGTTTTGTTGAAGAAAAAACCAGCATTTTATCAAGTTTAGAGCTGCAAAACGTCTGGGAGAGGTGCAAGACCTTAACAATCTGGCTCGCAGAAATTCGATGCCTTCAAACACGTGTGGTCAAGTGAACTTAAACTGCATAAATTCATTCAATGAAAAGCATCTTTTTCAGAACAGGTAAGCTTATGTACATTTTTGCATAAAAAAGTAAGCTAGTAGTCCACATTTTTAACTATTCCGCGAGACCACAAATGCTTGTGTTTTGTCAAGAAAACTCTAAGTAAGGCTGAAGGCTCAAGCTTTCAAACGTGCATTTTTATTTGAATTTTAATTATCACTGAGAAAATTTTCAAACAACCTACATTTGTTACTTATGCATGAGACACTTCAAACTCTTTCTCAAACTCCATTAGTGTTCGCTGTTTGCTATGACTGTAAAAAAGGTTTGAGTGTTAACATGCATAAGACACAAGGAAGTTGTGTAGGCCAGTGCAGGACTTAATTGAACTCAGAGAGTGTTTACACGATACTGGTGTAACTTCTGCAGTACACTACCAGTATGTATTTAGGGTTTTGCTTAGTGGGAATACGCCCCTAGACGTTTTTTTTGTTGTCTTGGTTGGTTACTACAGTTGAACCAAACGTCTGATCTGCACCTCTCATTAATGACCAGTATCTCTGTCCACGTCCCAGCAGATACATTAAAAAAATTCTCTAAATAAAAAGCCCACGCACTTCTCAATCTGTCATCAGATGGTCTCTTAGAGTGGTATGTATGGTTGTTTACCATTTACATGGGCACACCGGTCGATTCAAGGTTTGTGCAAATGGTATGCACAACCAATTCCAGGAGGAAGGCATTCATGACTTGAAAGCCATTCCATTTAGTCAGTACTGAAAAAACAAATTGCAAACTGATCCACTGTGACGAAGGCCATTTTTTCCCCAAATGACTGTGACAAATTTCTTTCTGTGGACCTGGAACTGGTATGAAATACAAGAATCGTGGTAATGGAGCACAAAAATCCATTCGGAACATTCCAACCTGGAAAACGGGAATACCTTTTTAGAAGTTCCCCTTTTTCCGGGAATTTTCCAGTGGGGCGAACCAAAGAATCATTTTCCATTTAGCTCCCAACCAAAATTTCCAGAAGTTTGCCTTAATGGAAAGTGCCCTTCCTTTACAGATGTTCTGTTGCTTCTGGAAATTGTCTGCTGGAATGATAAAAAAAGTTGTGTTCCATTCATGTGTACTTTCAAACCAGATTTTCTGGAAACTTTATGTTAATGGTAAACAACCCAAATGCAGTTAATGGAACTTGACTACTTTAGACCTTTCACTGTATCATTGATTTGTTGGTGTTAATGATTAGTTACACTGTTACAATCCCCCAAGTCATTTGTCATCACTGTCTAGAGGCAAATAAGTTTTGATAAATTTGTAGCTAGATATATTCTGCAAATTAATGGTAGACCAAATTAACTGAACATTGTCAGCAACAAATGTGTAACATTTTCAAGCCAACAGGCTGGTCAAGAGTTAATTTTGCTTGGGTTCAATAAAAATGAAATCTCAACAGTGCTTGAATTTCAGAAAAAATCTTGGGCCAGCTGGCCCCCAAGTTTTCATTTTTGGTCGCCAGAACAAGGTATTCTAGTTGCCAAAAATTATGTTTAAGAATTAATGGAATACAATAAACTTAACATCTTTTACTTAGCCTTAACAGAAAAAGAATGCTTTAGACTTCCTTTTAAACTTTCTTTCAAACAGTTTTTGCCCAAGGCTCGATTACCAGTTGGTGTTCTAGGATCAAATCTCTTGAGGATTCACCCATGACTGATTTCTCAATAATTTTACATTGACATAACGCAACATGACATAGTTTATTTGTGCAAGGGACTGAATGCTTTAATATGATCAAAACAAAACAGGGCTGTCATTAAGAGGTGTGGGCAGAGGATTTCCCCTGGCTACTATGAATATGGTCCCTGGCTACTTTCATAGAAAAATAGAAGAAAAATAGAACCAAAAGAAACCCCTAACTGTCTGATTCTTTGCCTACTTGTCATATTTACCTGGCAACTTAGTCTTAGTGACAGCTCTGCAAGACCAAGTAATACAGATGTTTCTTCTTGTACCTGTACCTACATGTTAAACCCTGTATTTGAAATTAAACCTCACTGAACTGGCTATCTAAATATATGAACAATTTTTTAAAAACTTGCACTGCTGATTTTTTTTAATTTTAGTGATGGTTCTGTTGTTCTTCTACACGAACTTAATAGGCACACAATGATCTTTGACAAAAGTTCTTAGAACTTCCCTCCCTCCATATGGGCGGCGTGCTAATGATTTTGTTGTTTTTTTTGTTTACATCAGGTTAGTATTAATAATGGATTTTGTGAATGCTAGAAGTATTAAAACCCATATTTTTATGGCCAAAAAGATCCAGTCACTCCAAACCTCACATTACTTGAAGTGTACTGGAGCCATACCACTCTTAGTCTTTCACTTTTACCCCAGGTTTTATAACAGTGGAAATTCAAGCAATAAACCTTGTTTTGTACATTATTCAAGCTAAGACTTGCTAGTTTACAAATAATATTATGTAATGCCTTGTTAATGCTCAATGCTTGTTTTTACTAGATGTAGCTGCAGCCATGAAGTGGCACCCACAGGAAGTGGAAGGATTGAACGAAATTCTTTTAGTTTATGATGGATTTTGGATAGTAAAAATGGTCAGACCAGGTTAGTGTTGTTATAGATTGGTAACCAATTGGAAATAGACTCTGACAAAACCTTTTTGTTTTGTTTTTCTTCATCAACCTTTGTCTGTTTCTGTCATCTTCTTTTATCTTCTTTTATCTTTTCTATCTCGGTATTGTGGTTAATTTTCATCTTTATCGCGATACCGTAAAATTCCGAAAATGAGCCCCTTAATGTATAAGCCCCTCCAAATATATGCCCCTCAAACCGGTAATGTAAAAAACCCTCCGTTAAATCGCCCCTCCAAATATAAGCTCCCCAGGGGTTTGTTCGTGGAAAATTGCACTCAAATACAAAGTAAAACAAAGCAAAAATGGTAAATTTACTTCAGACTATAAGGCTAGCCCAATCGATTTTGAAATGCAAATTTCCCTCCATAGATAAGCCCCTCTGAATATAAGCCCCTCAAAAAGGGCCCTTGAAAAATATAAGGATTATTTTCGGAATTTTATGGTACTTCCATTTTCTTACTGATGTTTTCATCCACCAATGTGTTTATTCACATCTGTCTGCCTTAACCCTGTAGGTCCCAAAAGTGATCAACAGCAACTTTCTCCTTACATTGTCAATACATCATCAAGAGAAAAGGCTATGAGAGTTATTCAACTGATCACAGAAGGGAAAATGCATGGATTTTATGTCAAATTCTCACAACTACTTCTTGAAGGAAATGTATTGAGGTCAGTCTGGAGAATTTGTATGTGTTGAAAGGTGTGTTGTTAAATGTGTGTTCAATTTTACATTATTCCGGAATTAGACTATATGGAATGGGCTCTAGAAATTATTTGTTTTGTTATTCGTTGCATTGCAATATCTAAAAAATCTGCCCAAAATAACATATTACGATGGATTAAGCATTTAAATGATCCAAAAACAGCGTGCAAAGAAAGTAGTGTCCGATAGCCCGGGGCTAGTGGATTTTGCTATCGGGCTAGTGAATTCTGTTTTTAACTTGCCCAACGGGCAAGTGATGTTCTTTGAGGAATTCGAATAACAGAAGAAGTGTGAAATCAATTTTGCTCGACGAAAAGCGTTTGGGGTTAGTTGAAATAACGTCTGGGCTAGTAAATGCTAGCTTCAGCTTGCCCGAATGGCAAGCTGTAAAAATGATTTTCTTTGCACCCTGTAAAAATCACAGTACAGGAGATTGACTGCTTTTATCCATGTTCACTCACCACCATCTGCTGTCATGTTCATTCATTTACCTCCACAAAACTTCCCTCATCTGTTAAGATGTTTCTGCCAGCCTAGTGTACTATGTATTAACCTTATTGGTACTTAATTTCACGTTTTTTGCCATTGTAACCTCAATGGAGTCATCTGAAAGATTTTGGCCTATTTGCAAACCCTGATAAACCCTAATAATACCACTCATATAAAGAGTTTTTTAACTTTGCATTCTTGCAGGTGCTGATCAGTGGTGTTTTGACGGTCATAGGATGAGGTTCTTGGGATTTCATTGGACACTGAAAACATGTTGATAATTTTGGTTTTACATTGGGTTAGTTCTTACAGTTATAAACATTTTAAAAATATTCATTATAAGAATGAGAAAATCTCCAATGTTTTAAAATGCCAGATTGATCAAACTCTTCCTGCTGTCTTCTTACTGTTTTTGCTATGTTTTTAGCCAAGAGTTCGTCTTTTTCGGCCTGGTGAAACGAGTGAAATGTTCAGCCATTTTTGTTGTCCCTAGCAAATCAACTCAACCTCATCCCCGTCTTCTTCTTCTCAGTTAATGGTTCAATAACCTGGCATTTTGCTGCACTTTTGATGTCCTTGGTTCAATATCACAAAATCTTTTTTTTTTCTAATTTCATGGTTCGTACAATCTTGAAAAGGTCTTGAATTTTAGCAGTGGTCTTGAAAAGTCCTTGAATTCGGTTAAGGTCCTTGAAACATACTTGATTTCAATAACAGGCCTTGAAATGTCATTGAAATTCACTACCTTGTCTACGCCAGCACCTGTTTTCTGTCAAATTAGATTATTTCGCCGAGGAAAATTTGGCTCATCCTCGGTGTAAGAAACTATAAAAGTCATGTGTAACGTAAAAACATTTTTGTGTTTGAACGGTATTTTATTTCTGTTTCTTTAGTTCAATTGCTATTTCTGTACCTCAGAAGCAATTGCAAGTCAGACCCAGTCATTTTGCAAAGTGTTGTTGTGGAAAGTAGTTTAAAATAATGTGATCAACCATGGCTGAAGAAGTTAAAATTGTAAATGACTCCATGACATGTTTTAGCCAATAAGGTGTTCAAAAGAGGGTTAAAGAATGCTGATTTGTTGAATAATTCTTAGTCCCAGCAAACTGTAATTTATTCTTGAAAAATCCTTGAAAAGTCCTTGAAATTGGTTTGTCTGAAGTTGTATGAACCATGTCTATGCAGTGTTCCAGGTAAGAGACGGGTTTCGGGTCAGTGACCTGACAAAGAAGGCTTCCTGACCCAAAAGATGACATATAAGTGTTAGTTGCATGTAGTGAAAAAAATTAGCCTTTGGTGTTGATGGCCCCTCCTGCTTGAAAGAATTAACTGGAATGCTGTCTATGGATGGATGAAATATGTAGATCAATGGTTCGCTGTTCACCTTTGGAGAACAGGCAAAAATTGACATCCAGTCCCAGGCGCCTGAGCCCTTTTGCAAAGACAAAATGACGGCTGAGTCAATGTGCTCAAAATGTTCGTTTTCCCTGGTTAAGCTATTTTGAAAAAAATAGCTCATGTGTAGTAGAAAAATACTTTATTTCTTTATATGGTCTTGAAAGTCCTTGAAAGTTACTACTTTATCTCCACACCACCATTTTCTGTGAAATTAGATTCTAGAGCATAGGTATAACAAAAGTTATAGTGTATAGTGAAACGAAAGTAAAACTTGAAGCAACGATATTTTATCAGTGTTTCTTTATTTCAAATGCTATTTCTGTATCTCATACTACAAGTCGTACCCAGTGACTGTTGACATTTGGCAGAGTAGTGTTGTTAAGGAAAGTAGTACACCATAATGTGAGAGGGGGTCAAAGAATGCCAATTTATTGAATAAATCTTAGACCTTAAAACTGTAATTTGTCCTTGAAAAGTCCTTGAATTTTGTTTCCTTGAAGTTGTACAAACTATGAAATTTGGTCACCAGTAGCTGGTTATGATGAATTATGCATGTGATTTTAGCCAATCAGAAACAGAGATATATTTTGAATGAATAATATTATTTACATGGTATCTCTAAGGCTATGAAAGACCTGCTACATGTGACAACTCTTTGTTTAAATTAACAGACAGCAGTGATAGGATTTGCAAGAAGTAAAGCTCCTTGCGGTTTCGGTGCACCAGCTGGAGAGCAGAATGACTAGTCAACCATGAAGGTAGGTGTTGTTTTGAATATACCGCTCTCTTTTTGGGAGAATTTCCTGTAAAGATAGCTGGTTCAGTAATCACCCAGATTGGGATTTGGCTTAATATTAGCTTCATGTACCTTGTAGGGGAACACATATCACTAGGGCTATGTGTTTTTTGTGTAGGGGAACGCATATCACAAGGGCTATGTGTTTTCTGTGTAGGGGAACACATATCACTAGGGATATGTGTTCCCGGGTAGAACACACATCACTAGAGATTTGTGTTTCTTGGGCAGAGGAACACATATCACTAGGGATTTGTGTTTCCTGGGTAGGGAAACACATCACTAGGGATATGTGTTTCCTGTGTAGGGGAACACATACCACTAGGGATATCTGTTTCCTGTGTAGAGGAACACATATCCTTAGTCATATGTGTTTCCTGTTTGGGGGAACACATATCACTGGGGATATGTGTTTCCTGTGTAGGGGGAACACTTACCACTAGGGATATCTGTTTCCTGTGTAGGGGAACACATATCCCTGGTGATAAATGTTTCCCAGGTAGGGGAACACATATCACCAGGGGTATGTGTTTCCTGTGTAGGGGAACACATACCACTAGGGATATCTGTTTCCTGTGTAGGGGAACACATATCCCTGGTGATTATGTGTTTTCTGTGTAGGGGAACACATACCACTAGGGATATCTGTTTCCTGGGTAGGCGAACACATATCCCTAGTGATTATGTGTTTTCTGTGTAGGGGAACGCATATCACTAGTGATATCTGTTTCCTGGGTAGGGGAACACATATCAGTAGGGATATTTGTTCCCCTGCCCTCAAACACATATTCCTAGTGATTATATGTTTCCTGTTTAGGGCAACACATATGTTTAGGGATTTGTGTTTTCTGGCTAGGGATGTGTGGTTCTTGTGTAGAGGAACACATATCACCAGGGATTTCTGTTTTCTGGATAGGGGAACAAATTCCCTTGTAATGTGTGTTTCCTGGGTAAGGGAACACTTATAACTAGGGAAATGTGTTGTAGTGTCATGTGTTTCCTTGGTAGGGAACACATATCAGGGCTGAAAATAACGGACAGCTGGTCGCCAGTCATGATGACCGGCCAAATGTTTTTTACACGTACAAACCCTGATTCTGGCCGGTCAAATAATGAATTCTAAAACATTTGTTTTTTGCCTTTGGAATAGGGAATTATGCTGGTAATAGATCGTTGTACTACATTGACGTTCAGGTTTTGGGCGGCAAGTCGATGAAACATTCATGCAGACGTTGTTTAGTTCCTTTCTGCTGTTTTCGACCGTTTTCATGTCCGTTCTACCTTGAATATCATTGTGCAGCAGTGTCTGAAGTCTCCAAGGTTCGTCCCATATCTGCATATTGGTGTTTGCTGCCTGGCACGTGATCGAAAGTCTCCTCCACACAGAAGAAACGTCGGGAAATATTTTCAAAAACAAGTTAATTTGGCGACAAATCTGTTCCACAAACAGCATGTTTATCATTCGAAGTCGATAAATGTACAACAGAGCTTTCATTTGGGTCGTCGCGCAACACTTTATCCGCAAAGGATTCATTAATGTCAACAGAAACTTGCATTTTAAGTGCCGAGATAGACAACGTTCGTTCTTGATCAGGTTAAATTTTTATCTGACTATTCTGGAATCGAGTCCGAAAACGAGATTCATGTTCGACATAAAGAAGTTATAATAATTAATTGATCCGCTAAAATTTTAGTCCCGGAGAAACACAGGACGACCTGTTGACGATTGCGATCGATTTCCCCGAATTCCATTGAAGGTGATTTGACAATCACGTCAAGTCGATCTGAAATGTTAGATAGACCAAAACTGTTAGCTATCCTTTAGTTTTCTAACGGACAACGGATTATCGTTAGTGTATGTTTTTCCAAAGGAGACACAGAATGACCTGCATCATTGCACTACTCCATGACTCAGTTTGTTGTTGTTTCGGTTTTTTACGTTTCATGACATGATGACATGAAATTTATCGCGGCGTTCATTTTCTTAAAAGGTTTTAGTGTAAAGCAGCCAAAAATGCCAAAGAAAAAAGAAATCATAACAGCGTGCACAACCCATTAAGGGAAAACTGTATGGAAACTATAATTAAATTTTCGTTTCCAAAAATGACCTGTCAAAATGACCGGCAAGACGAGAGTTTTTCAAGTCCACGATCAGGCCGGACATTCTCCGTTAGCTGGCCATTATTTTCAGCCCTCCCCTAGTCATTCCAGTCATCCTTAGTCATCCCTAGTCATCCCTACTCATCCCAGTCACCCTAGTCAACCCTAGTCATCCCTAGTCACCCCAGTCATCCCTAGTCATCCTGGTCATCCCTTGTCATCCTAGTCATCCCTAGTAATCCCTAGTCATCACAGTCATCCTAGACATCCCTAGTCGTCCTAGTCATTCTTAGTCATCCTTAGTCATATTAGCCATCTCTAGTCATCCCTTGTCATTCCAGTCATCCCTAGTCATCCCTAGTCATCCCAGTCATCACAAGTCATCCCAGTCATCCTACTCATCCCTAGTCATCCTACTCACCCCTAGTCATCCCTAGTCATCCTTAAACATCCCTAATAAACCCTAGCCATCCCACTGATCCTAGTCATCCCTAGTAATCCCTTGTCATCCCAGTCATCCATAGTGATCCCAAGTCATCCCAGTCATCCCTAGTCATCCCTAGTCATCCCAGTCATCCCTAGTCACCCCTGTCATCCTAGTCATACCTAGAGAATGCTAGTCATCCCCGTCATCCCTAGTCATCCCAGTCATCCCTGGTCATCCTTAGTCATCCGAGTCATACAGGTCATCCCTAGTCATCCCTAGTCATCCCAGTCATCCTAGTCATTGCTAGTCATCCCAGTTATCCCTAGTCCTCCCTAGTCATCCCTAGCCATCCCAGTTCTTCCTAGTCATCCCTAGTCATCTCTGGTCATCCCTAGTCATCCTAGTCATCCTAGTCATCTCTAGTCATCCCTAGTCATTCCAGTCATCCCTATTCATCCCTAGTCATCCCAGTCATCCCTAGTCGTCCCTAGTCATCCCAGTCACCCCTAGTCATCCTTAGTCATCCTAGTAATCCTAGTCATCCCTAGTCATCTTTAAACATCCCTAGTCATCCCTAGAAATCCCTAGTCATCCCAGTCATCCCAGTCATCCCTAGCCATCCCAAGAAATCCCTAGTCATCCCAGTCATCCAAGTCATCTCTAGTCATCCTTGGTCATCCCAGTCATTCCTAGTCATCCCAGTCATCCCTAGTCATTCCTAGTCATCCCAGTAATCCCAGTCATCCCTAGTCATGTCAGTCATCCTAGTCATCCCTAGTCATTCCTAGTCATTCCAGTCATCCCAGTCATCCCTTGTCATCCCAGTCATCCTAGTCATCCCTAGTCATTCCAGTCGTCCTAGTCATCTCTAGTCATCCCAGTTATCCCTGGTCATCTTGGTCATCATTTGTCATCCTAGTTATCCATAGTCATCTCTAGTCATCCCTATTCATCCCTAGTCATCCCAGTCATCCCTAGTCATCCCTAGTCATCCCAGTCACCCCTAGTCATCCCTAGTCATCCTTTTAATCCTAGTCATCCCTAGTCATCTTTAAACATCCCTAGTCATCCCTAGAAATCCCTAGTCATCCCAGTCATCCCAGTCATCCCTAGCCATCCCAGTCATCCCAGACATTCCTAGTCATCGCAGTCATCCCTAGTAATTCCTAGTCATCCCAGTAGTCCCAGTCATCCCTAGTCATCTCAGTCATCCTAGTCATCCGCAGTCATCCTAGTCATCCAGGTCAACCCTAGTCTTCCTAGTCATCCCTAGTCATCCCTAGTCTTCACAGTCATCCTAGTCATCCCAAGTCATCCCTAGTCATCCTAGTCATCCCTAGTCATCCCTGTCATCCTAGTCATCACTAGTCATTCCAGTCATCCTAGTCATCCCTAGTCATCCCAGTTATCCCTAGTCCTCCCTAGTCATCCCTAGTCATCCCAGTCATCCCTAGTCATCCCAGACATTCTAGTAATCCCTAGTCATTGCTAGTCATCCCTTGTCATCCTGGTCATCCCTTGTCATCCCTAGTCATCACTAGTCATCCCTAGTCATCACCGTCATCCCAGTCATCCCTAGCTATCCCAGTCATCCCTAGTCATCCCTAGTCATCCCTAGTCATCCTAGTTATCCCTAGTCATCCCAGACATTCTAGTAATCCCTAGTCATCGCTAGTCATCCCTTGTCATCCTGGTCATCCCTAGTCATCACTAGTCATCCCTAGTCATCACCGTCATCCCAGTCATCCCTAGTCGTCCCTAGTCATCCCATTCATCTTTAAACATCCCTAGTCATCCCAAGAAATCCTTAGTCATCCCAGTCATCCCTAGCGATCCCAGTCATCTCTAGTCATCCTAGGTCATCCCAGGCATTCCTAGTCATCCCAGTCATCCCTTTTCATTCCTAGTCATCCCAGTAATCCCAGTCATCCCTAGTCATCTCAGTCATCCTAGTCATCCGTAGTGATCCTGGTCATCCCTTGTCATCCTAGTCATCCTTAGTCATCATTGTCATCCTAGTGATCTCTAGTCATCCCTAGTCCTCCTAGTCATCTCTAGTCATCCCTAGTCATTTCAGTCATCCGTAGTCATCCCGAGTCATCTTAGTCATCCCTAGTCATCCCTAGTCATCCCAGTCACCCCTAGTCATCCCTAGTCATCCTAGTCATCCCTAGTCATCTTAGTACATCCCTAGTCATCCCAAGAAATCCCTAGTCATCCCAGTCATCCCTAGCCATCCAAGTCATCTCTAGTCATCCTTGGTCATCCCAGTCATTCCTAGTCATCCCAGTCATCCCTAGTCATTCCTAGTGATCCCAGTAATCCCAGTCATCCCTAGTAATGTCAGTCATCCTAGTCATCCCTAGTCATTCCTAGTCATTCCAGTCATCCCAGTCATCCCTTGTCATCCCAGTCATCCTAGTCATCCCTAGTCATTCCAGTCGTCCTAGTCATCCCTAGTCATCCCAGTTATCCCTGGTCATCTTGGTCATCATTTGTCATCCTAGTTATCCATAGTCATCTCTAGTCATCCCTAGTCATCCTAGCCATCCCTAGTCATCCTAGTCATCCCTAGTCATTCTATGTCATCCTAGTCATCCCTATTCATCCCAGTCATCCCAGTCATCCCTAGTCATCCTGGTCATCCCTAGTCATCCCAGTCATCCCTGGTCATTCCAGTCATCTCTGGTCATCCTAGTCATTCCTAGTCATCCCTTGTCATTCCAGTCATCTCTAGTCATCCTAGTCATCCCTGGTCATCCCAGTCAACGCTAGTTATCCCAGTCATCCCTAGTCATTCCAGTCATCTCTGGTCATTCTAGTCATTCTAAGTCATCCCTTGTAATCCCAGTCATCCCAGTCATCCTTGTCATCCCTAGTCATTTCAGTCATCCCTAGTCATCCCTACTCATCCTTAGTCATCCCAGTAATCCCGAGTCATCCAAGTAATCCCTAGTCATTTCTACTCATCCCAGTCATCCCTAGTCATCTCAGGTCGTCCCTAGTCATCCAAGTCATCCCTAGTTATCCCAGTCATCCTGGTCATCCCTAGGCATCCCTAGTCATCCCAGTCATCTCTAGTCACCCCAGTAATCCCTAGTCATCCCTAGTCATCCCTAGTCATCCCTAGTCATCCCTAGTCATCTGTCCCAGTTAATTCCTAGTCATCCCAATCATCCCTAGTCATTCCCAGTCATCACAGTCATCCCAGTCATCCCTAGTCCTACCTAGAGAATGCTAGTCATCCCCATCATCCTTAGTCGTCCCTGTCATCCTAATCATCACTAGTCATCCATAGTCATCCCAGTCATCCCAGTCATCGCAAGTCATCCCTGTCATCCTAGTCATCACTAGTCATCCCAGTCATCCTAGTCATCCCTAGTCATCCCAGTTATCCTTACTCCTCCCTAGTCATCCCTAGTCATCCCAGTCATCCCTAGTCATTCCAGACATTCTAGTAATCCCTAGTCATCGCTAGTCATCCCTTGTCATCCTGGTCATCCCTTGTCATCCTTAGTCATCACTAGTCATCCCTAGTCATCACCTTCATCCTAGTCATCCCTAGCCATCCCAGTCATCCCTAGTCATTCCTAGTTATCCCTAGTCATCCCTAATCATCCCTAGTCATCCCAGGCATCCCAGTCATCCTAGTCATCCCTAGTCATTCCAGTCACCTCTAGTCATCCTAGTCATCCCTAGTCATCCCAGTCATCCCCAGTTATCCCAGTCATCCCTAGTCATTCCAGTCATCCTAGTCATCCCTTGTCATCCTGGTCATCCCTTGTCATCCTTAGTCATCACTAGTCATCCCTAGTCATCACCTTCATCCTAGTCATCCCTAGCCATCCCAGTAATCCCAAGTCATCCGAGTAATCCCTAGTCATTTCTACTTATCCCAGCCATCCCTAGTCATCACAGGTCGTCCCTAGTCAACCTAGTCATCCCTAGTCATCCAAGTCATCCCTAGTTATCCCAGTCATCCTGGTCATCCCTAGTCATCCCTAGTCATCCCGTTCGTCTCTAGTAACCCCAGTAATCCCTAGTCATCCCAAGCTATCCCAGTCATTCCTAGTCATCCCAGTCATCCCTGGTAATCCTTAGTCATCCCAGTCATCCGGGTCATCCCTAGTCATCCCTAGTCATCCCAGTCATCCTAGTCATTCCTAGTCATCCCAGTTATCCCTAGTCCTTCTTAGTCATCCCTAGCCATCCCAGTTATTCCTAGTCATCCAAGTCGTCCCTATTCATTCCCAGTCATCCCAGTAATCCCGGTCATCCCATTCATCCCTAGTCATCCCAGTCATCCTAGTCATCTCTAGTCATCCCAGTCATCCTAGTCATCCTAGTTATCCCTAGTCCTCCCTAGTCATCCCAGTCATCCCTAGTCATCCTGGTAATCCCCTGGCATCCTAGTCATCCCTTGTCATCATTGTCATCCTAGTGATCTCTAGCAATCCCTAGTCATCCTAGTCATCTCTAGTCATCCCAAGTCATTCCAGTCATCCCTAGTAATCCCTAGTCATCCCAGTCATCCCGAGTCATCCCAGTCGTCCCTAGTCGTCCCTAGTCATCCCATTCATCTTTAGTCCCTAGTCATCCCTAGTCATCCCTAGTCATCCGAAGAAATCCCTAGTCATCTCAGTCATCCCTAGCCATCCCAGTCATCTCTAGTCATCCTTGGTCATCCCAGTCATTCCTAGTCATTCCTAGTCATCCCAGTAATCCTAGTCATCCCTAGTGATCTCAGTCATCCTAGTCATCCCCAGTCATCCTGGTCATCCCTTGTCATCCTAGTCATCCTTAGTCATCATTTTCATCCTAGTGATCTCTAGTCATTCCTAGTCATCCTAGTCATCTCTAGTCATTCCTAGTCATTTCAGTCATCCGTAGTCATCCCAGTCATCCCTAGTCATCCCTAGTCATCCCAGTCACCCCTAGTCACCCCTAGTCATCCCTAGTCATCTTCAAACATCCCTAGTCATCCCAAGAAATCCCTAGTCATCCCAGTAATCCCTAGCCATCCAAGTCATCTCTAGTCATCCTTGGTAATCCCGGTCATTCCTAGTCATCCCAGTCATCCCTAGTCATTCCTAGTCATCCCAGTAATCCCAGTCATCCCTAGTCACCTCAGTCATCCTAGTCATCCTAGTCATCCCTAGTCATTCCCAGTCATCCCAGTCATCCCTTGTCATCCCAGTAATCCTAGTCATCCCTAGTCATTCCAGTCATCCTAGTCATCCCTAGTCATCCCAGTTATCCCTGGTCATCTTGGTCATCATTTGTCATCCTAGTTATCCGTAGTCATCTCTACTCATCCCTAGTCATCCTAGCCATCCCTAGTCATCCTAGTCATCCCTAGTCATTCTTTGTCATCCTAGCCATCCCTATTCTTCCCAGTCATCCTGGTCATCCCTAGTCATCCCTTGTCATCCCTAGTTATCCATAGTCTCCCTAGTCCTCCTTGTCATCCTAGTAATCTCTAGTCATCCCTAGTCGTCCCAGTTATCTTAATCATCCCTAGTCATCCCTAGTTATGCAAGTCATCTATAGTCATCTCTAGTCATTCTAGTCATCCCTAGTCATCCCTAGTCATCCCTAGTTATCCCTAGTCATCCCAGTCATCCCAGTCATCCGAGTAATCCCTAGTCATTTGTACTTATCCCAGCCATCCCTAGTCATCTCAGGTCGTCCCTAGTCAACCTAGTCATCCCTAGTCATCCAAGTCATCCCTAGTTATCCCAGTCATCCTGGTCATCCCTAGTCATCCCTAGTCATCCCGGTCGTCTCTAGTAACCCCAGTAATCCCTAGTCATCCCAAGCTCTCCCAGTCATTCCTAGTCATCCCTAGTCATCCAAGTCATCCCTATTCATTCCCAGTCATCCCAGTAATCCCGGTCATCCCATTCATCCCTAGTCATCCCAGTCATCCTAGTCATCTCTAGTCATCCCAGTCATCCTAGTCATCCTAGTTATCCCTAGTCCTCCCTAGTCATCCCAGTCATCCCTAGTCATCCTGGTCATCCCCTGGCATCCTAGTCATCCCTTGTCATCATTGTCATCCTAGTGATCTCTAGCAATCCCTAGTCATCCTAGTCATCTCTAGTCATCCCGAGTCATTCCAGTCATCCCTAGTAATCCCTAGTCATCCCAGTCATCCCGAGTCATCCCAGTCGTCCCTAGTCGTCCCTAGTCATCCCATTCATCTTTAGTCCCTAGTCATCCCTAGTCATCCCTAGTCATCCCTAGTCATCCGAAGAAATCCCTAGTCATCTCAGTCATCCCTAGCCATCCCAGTCATCTCTAGTCATCCTTGGTCATCCCAGTCATTTCTAGTCATTCCTAGTCATCCCAGTAATCCTAGTCATCCCTAGTGATCTCAGTCATCCTAGTCATCCCCAGTCATCCTGGTAATCCCTTGTCATCCTAGTCATCCTTAGTCATCATTTTCATCCTAGTGATCTCTAGTCATTCCTAGTCATCCTAGTCATCTCTAGTCATCCCTAGTCATTTCAGTCATCCGTAGTCATCCCAGTCATCCCTAGTCATCCCTAGTCATCCCAGTCACCCCTAGTCACCCCTAGTCATCCCTAGTCATCTTCAAACATCCCTAGTCATCCCAAGAAATCCCTAGTCATCCCAGTCATCCCTAGCCATCCAAGTCATCTCTAGTCATCCTTGGTAATCCCGGTCATTCCTAGTCATCCCAGTCATCCCTAGTCATTCCTAGTCATCCCAGTAATCCCAGTCATCCCTAGTCACCTCAGTCATCCTAGTCATTCCTAGTCATCCCAGTCATCCCTTGTCATCCCAGTAATCCTAGTCATCCCTAGTCATTCCAGTCATCCCAGTCATCCCAGTTATCCCTGGTCATCTTGGTCATCATTTGTCATCCTAGTTATCCGTAGTCATCTCTACTCATCCCTAGTCATCCTAGCCATCCCTAGTCATCCTAGTCATCCCTAGTCATTCTTTGTCATCCTAGCCATCCCTATTCTTCCCAGTCATCCTGGTCATCCCTAGTCATCCCTTGTCATCCCTAGTTATCCATAGTCTCCCTAGTCCTCCTTGTCATCCTAGTAATCTCTAGTCATCCCTAGTCGTCCCAGTTATCTTAATCATCCCTAGTCATCCCTAGTTATGCAAGTCATCTATAGTCATCTCTAGTCATTCTAGTCATCCCTAGTTATCCCTAGTTATCCCTAGTCATCCCAGTCATCCCAGTCATCACTAGTCATCCCAGTCATCCCTAGTCTTCCCTAGTCATCCCAATCACCCCTAGTCATCCCTAGTCATCCTAGTCATTCCTAGTCATCCTTAAACGTCCCTATTCATCCCTTCAAATCCCTAGTCATCCCTAGTCATCCTTAGTCATCCCTAGTCATCCTAGTCATCCCTAGTCATTCCTAGTCATCCCAGTAATCCCAGTCATTCCTAGTCATTCCAGTCATCCTAATGATCCCTAGTCATTCCAGTCATCCTTGTGATCCTTAGTCATCCCAGTTATTCCTGGTCCTCCCTAGCGATCCGTAGTCATCCCAGTCATCCACAGTCATCTTGGTCATCCCTTCTCATCCTAGTCATCGCTCGTAATTCCTAGTCCTCACAGTCATCCCTAGTCATCCCTAGTCCTCCCAGTCATCCTAGTCATCCCTAGTCATTCTTAGTCATCCTAGTCATCTCTAGTCATTCTTAGTCATTGTAGTTATCCCAAGTCATCCCTAGTCATCCCATTTATCACTAGTCATCCCTAGTCACCCGTAATCATCCTAGTCACCCCTAGTCATCCCTAGTCAACCCTAGTCTTCTGAGTCATCCCTAGTCTTCCCAGTCATTTCATTCATTTCTAGTCATCCCAGTTATCCCAGTCATAACTAGACATCCTAGTCATACCTAGTTATCCCAAGTCATCCCAGTCATCCTAGTCATTGGTAGTCATCTCAGTCATCCTAGTCATCCCTAGTCTTCCTAGTCATCCCTACTCATCCCTAGTCATCCCTAGTCATCCTTAAACATCCCTAATAAACCCTAGAAATTCCTAGTCCTCACAGTCATCCCTAGTCATCCCTAGTCCTTCCAGTCCTCCTAGTCATCCCTAGTCATCCTTAGTCATCCTTAGTCATCTCTAGTCATTCTTAGTTATTCTAGTTATCCCAAGTCATCCCTAGTCATCCTGTTTATCACTCGTCATCCCAGTCATCCCAGTAATCCAAGTCATCCCTAGTCATCTCAGTCATCCCAGTGATCCCTACTCTTCCTAGTCATCCCTACTCATCCCTAGTCATCTTAGTTATCCCTAGTCATCCGTAGTCATCCTTAAACATCCCTAATAAACCCTAGTAATTCCTAGTCCTCAAATTCATCTCTAGTCATCCCTAGTCATCCTTAGTCATCCTAGTCATCTCTAGTCATTCTTAGTCATTGCAGTTATCCCAAGTCATCCCTAGTCATCCCTTTTATCACTAGTCATCCCAGTCATCCCTAGTCATCCCTAGTCATCCTAGTCACCCCTAGTCATCCCTAGTCAACCCTAGTCTTCTCAGTCATCCCTAGTCTTCCCAGTCATTTCAGTCATTTCTAGTCATCCCAGTTATCCCAGTCATAACTAGACATCCTAGTCATACCTAATTATCCCAAGTCATCCAAGTCATCCTAGTCATTGGTAGTCATCCTAGTTATCCCTAGTCCTCGCTAATCATCCCTAGTCATCCCAGTCATCCCAGTCATCACTAGTCATCCCAGTCATCCCTAGTCTTCCCTAGTCATCCCAATCACCCCTAGTCATCCCTAGTCATCCTAGTCATTCCTAGTCATCCTTAAACGTCCCTATTCATCCCTTGAAATCCCTAGTCATCCCAGTCATCCCTAGTTATCCCTAGTCATCCTTAGTCATCCCCAGTCATCCCAGTCATCCCTAGTCCTCCCTAGTCATCCCTAGTCATCCCAGTCATCCCTAGTCATCCCAGTCATCCGTAGTCATTCTTAGTCATCCAAGTAATCCAAGTCATCCTTAGTCATCCTTAGTCATCCAAGTCATCCTAGTCATCCCTAGTCATCCCAGTCATCCTAGTCATCCCTAGTCATCCTTAGTCATCCTAGTCATCTCTTGTCATCATTAATCATTCCAGCCATCCCTTGTCATCCCAGTCATCCCTAGTCATCCCAGTCATCCCTAGTCATCTCAGTCATTTCTAGTCATCCCTAGTCATCCTGAGTCATCCCTAGTCATTCTTAGTCATCCAAGTAATCCAAGTCATCCTTAGTCATCCTTAGTCATCCAAGTCATCCTAGTCATCCCTAGTCATCCCAGTCATCCTAGTCATCCCTAGTCATCCTTAGTCATCCTAGTCATCTCTTGTCATCGTTAATCATTCCAGCCATCCCTAGTCATCCCAGTCATCCCTAGTCATCCCAGTCATCCTAGTCGTCGTTAGTCATCCCTAGTCATCCCAGTTATCTTTAGTCCTCCCCAGTCATCCCTAGTCATCCCAGTTATCTCTAGCCATCCTGGTCATCCCTTGTCCTCCTAGTCATCCCTAGTTATCTCTAGTTATCCTTAGTCATCCCTAGTCATCCCAGTCGTCTTAGTCATCCTAGTGATTTCTAGTCATCCCTAGTCATCCCAGTCGTCTTAGTCATCCCTAGTCATCCCTAGTCATCCCAGTCATCTTTGGTCATCCCTAGTCATTCTTGTCATCCTTAGTCATCCCTAGTGATCTCTAGTCATCTCAGGCATCACTTGTTATCCCAGTCATCCCTAGTCATCCCAGTCATCCCTAGTCATTCATTGTCATCCCAGTAATCCCAGTCATCCCTAGTCATTGCAGTAATCCTAGTCATCCCTAGTCATCCCAGTTATCCTTGGGTTTCCTTGGTAATCCGTAGTCATCCCAGTTCTCCGTAGTCTTCCTGGTCATCTGTTGTCATCCTAGTCATCCCTCGTAATCCCCAGTCCTCACAGTCATTCTAGTCATCCCTAGTCATGCCTAGTCCTCCCAGTCATCCTAGTAATCCCTAGTCATCCTTAGTCGTCAGTTGTCATCCCTAGTCATTCTTAGTCATCCCAGTAATCCCAGTCATCTCTAGTCATTCCAGTCATCCTAGTCATCCCTAGTCATCCCAGTTATCCCTGGTCTTCCCTAGTCATCCCTAGTCATTCCAGTCCTCCGTAGTCATTCTTGTCATCCTTCGTCTTCCCTAGTCATCCTTAGTCATCCTAGTCATCTCTAGTCAATCTTAGTCATTCCAGTCATCCCTAGTCGTCCCAGTCATCACTAGTCATCTCAGTCATCCCTACTCATCCGTAGTCGTCCTTGTCACCCCTAGTCTTCTCAGTCGTCCTTAGTCATCCCAGTCATCTCATTCATTTCTAGTCATCCCAGTCTTCCCAGTCATCCCTAGTCATCTTAGTCATCCCTAGTTATCCTGTGTCATCCCAGTCATCCTCGTCATCGCTAGTCATCCTAGTTATCCGTAGTTCTCCCTAGTCATTGCTAGTCATCCCTGTGATCCCTAGTCATCCCTAGTCATCCCTAGCCGACTTAGTCATCCGTAGTCAGTCCTAGTCATCCCAGTTATCACAGTCATCCCTAGTCATCCCAGTCATCCCTAGTCATCCCAGTCATCGTAGTCATCTCTAGTTATCCTTAGTCATCGTAGTCATCTCTAGTTATTCTTAGTCATTCCAGTCATCCCTATTCATCCCTAGTCATCCTTAGACCTCTCAGTCATCCCAAGTCATCACAGTCATTTGTAGTCATTCCAGTCATCCCAGTCATCCCTAGTCATCCTAGTCATCCCTAGTTATCGCAAGTCATTCCAGTCGTCGCTAGTCATCCCAGTCATCCCTAGTCCTTCCTAATCATCCCTAGTCATCACTGTTATCCTAGTGATCTCTAGTCATCCCTAGTCATTCCGGTCATCCCTAGTCATCCCTAGTCATGCGAGTCATCCCAGTCGTCCCTAGTCATCTCAGTCACCCCTAGTCATCTCTAGTCATTCTAGTTATTCTAGTCATCCCTAGTCATATTGAAACATCCCTAGTCGTTCCTAGAAATCCCCAGTCATCCCAGTCATCCCTAGTCATTCCTAGTCATCCCAGTAATCCCAGTTATCCCTTGTCATCCCAGTCATCCTTGTCATCCCTAGTCACCCCAGTCATCTAGTGATCCCTAGTCATCCCAGTTATCCCTGGTCCTTCCTAGTCATCAGTAGCCATCCTAGTCATCCGTAATCATCCTGGTCATCCCATTTCATCCTAGTCATCCCTAGTAATCCCTAGTCCTTACAGTCATCCTAGTGATCCCTAGTCATTCCTAGTCATCCCAGTCATCCTAGGCATCCCTAGTCATCCTTTGTTATCCTAGTCATCTATAGTCATCCCTGGTCATTCCAGTCATCCCTAGTCATCGCTAGTCACCTTTAGTCATCCTAGTCATCTGTAGTCATCCCTAGCCATTTCAGTCATCCCTAGTCATCCCAGTAATCCCTAGTCATCCCTAGTCATTCCAGCTATCCTAGTCATTCCTAGTCATCCCTAGTCAACCCTAGTCACTCCTAGGCATCCCTAGTCTTCCCTAGTCATCCCAGTAATCCCTAGTCACCACTAGTCATCCCAGTGATCTTTAGTCATTGCAGTCATCCTTAGTCATCCTTGGTAATCCCAGTCAACCCAGTCATCTCTAGTCATCGCTAGTCTTCTCAGTTATCCCAAGTCATCACAGTCATTCTTGTCATCCCTTGTGATCTTCAGTTATCCAAACCATCCTAGTCATCCCTAGTCATCCTTAGTCATCCTAGTCATCCCTAGTCATCCCTAGTCATTCCAGTCATCCCTGGTCATCCCTTTTCATCCCAATCATCCCTAGTCATTCTAGTCATCCCAGTCATCCCAGTCATCCTAGTGATCCCAGTCATCCCTAGTCATCTTGGTCATCATTTGTCATTCTAGTGATCCGTAGTCATCCCTTGTCATCCCTTTCATCCTTAGTCATTTGTAGTCACCCCAGTCTTTCTAGTCATCCCTAGTCATCCCTAGTCATCCTAGTCATTCCTAGTCATTCCTAGTCATTCCTGGTCATCCTCAGAGATCCTTAGTCATCCCAGTCCTCCCTAGTCATTTCTAGTGATCCTAGTGATCCCTAGTCATCCCAGTTATCCGAGTCCTTCCTAGTCATGTCTAGTCATCCCAGTTATCCCAGTCATCCGTAGTCTTTCTAGTCAGCCCTAGTCATCCCTAGTCATCGATAGTCATCCCAGTCAACGTAGTCATCCCTAGTCATCCCTAGTCATACTGGTCATCCCTTGGCATCCTAGTTATCACTACTCATCCCTAGTCATCCTTAGTCATCCTAGTCATCTCTAGTCATCCCTAGTCATTCCAGTCATCCCTAGTCATCCTAGTCATCACTAGTCTTCCCTGTCATACCTAGTCATTGCAGTAACCCTTAGTCAACCCTAATTATCCTAGTCATCCCTAGTCATCCTTAAACATCCCTAGTCATCCCTAGATATCCCTAGTCGTCCCAGTCATCCCTAGGCATTTCTAGTCATCCCAGTCATCTCTAGTCATCCGTAGTCATCCAAGTCATCTTTGGTCATTCCTAGTCATCCCAGTAATCCCAGTCATCCCAGTAATCCCAGTCATCCCTATTCATCTAGTCATCCTAGTCATCCCTAGTCGTCCCAGTTATCCCCAGTCATCCCAGTAATCCCAGTCATCCGTATTCATCCCATTCACCCTAGTCATCCCTAGTTATGTCAGTCATCCTAGTCATCCCTAGTCATCCCAGTTATCCCTAGTCATCCCAGTCATCCTAGTCATCTCTAGTCATTTTAGTTATCCCTTGTCCTCCCTAGTCATCCCTAGTCATCCCAGTCTTCCCTACTCATCCTGGTCATCCCTTGTCATCCTTGTCATCCCTAGTTATCAGTAGTCATTCATAGTCGTCACAGTCATTCTAGGCATCTTAGTCTCCCTTAGTCATCCTAGTTATCCCTAGTCATCCTAGTCATCCCTAGTCATGGCTAGTCATCCCTATTCATCCCTAAACATCCCTAGTCATTCCTAGTCGTTCAAGTCATTCTAGTCATCCCAGTCATCCCTAGTTCTCCATAGTCATCCCTAGTCATCCCACTCATCCCCAGTCATCCCTAGTCATTCCAGTCATCCCTAGTAGGGCTGAAAATAACGGACAGCAGGTTACCTTTCATGATGACCAGTCAAATATTTTTTAGCCCGGACAAACCCTTATTTTGGCCGGTGAAATAATGAAGACCAAAATTTTTTTTCCTTTGCAATGGCGTATTATGCTGGTAATAGATCATTGTACTATATTGACATTCAGGTTTTTGGGGGAAAGTCGATGAAACATTCATGCAGATGTTGTTTAGTTCCTTTCGGCGGTTTTTGCCCGTTTTCATGTCCATTCTACCTTGAATATCATCATGCGGTGGTGTCTGAAGTCTCCAAGGTTCGTCCCATATCTGCATATCGGTGTTCGCTGCCTGGCACGTGATCGAATCTCCTTTACGAAGAAGAAACGTCGGGAAATATTTTCCAAAAGAAGTTAATTTGGCGACAAATCTGTTCCACAAACAGCATGTTTATCATCTGAAGTCGGTAAATATACAACAGAGCTTTCGTTTGAGTCGTCGCGCAACACTTTATCGCGAAGGAAGCATTAATGTCAATAGCAACTTGCATTAAGTCGTATACGTTCGTTCTTGATCAGGTTAAATTTTATCAGACTATCCTGGAATCGAGTCTGCAAACGAGATTCATGTTTGACGTAAAGAGGTTATAATAATTAATCAATCCGCTAAAATTTAGTTCTGGAGAAACACAGGATGACCTGTTGACAGTTGCAATCGATTTGCCCGAATTCCATCGAAGGTGATTTTCACAATCACGTCAAGTCGATCTGAAATGTTAGATGGACCAAAACTGTTAGCTATCCTTTAGTTTCTAACGGACAACGGATTATCGTTAGTGTATGTTTTTCCAAAGGAGACACATTACTAGTTACAGCAAAGCAGAATGACCTGCATCGTTGCGTTACTCCATGACTCAGTTTGTTGTTGTTTCCCTTTTTTACGTTTCATGACGACATGATGACATGAAATTTATCGCACTGTTCATTTTCTTAAAAGGTTTTAGTGGAAAGCAGACAAAAATGCCAAAGAAAAAAATCATAACAGCGTGCACAACGCATTAAGGGACAACTGTATGGAAAATATAATTAAATTTTCGTTTCCAAGAATGACCGGTCAAAATGACCGGCAAGACGAGAGTTTAACCTGTCAAGTCCACAATGAGGTCGGACATTGTCCGTTGACCGGCCGTTATTTTCAGCCCTGCATATCACTAGGGGTGTGGTTTTTGAGTAGGGGAACAGATATCACATATTATAGTGATTGTAAAGCAAGTTATCAACTTGAACCTCACAAGGTATCTGTTTATTTAAGGGGAAACTTGCAAATAAAAGGTCTCCAATGACATTTGATTAATTGGCCTACTAGTAACTTTCTCTGGAGTGGTACCGAATGTTTGTCACCTTCATTACCTTTATTGTTCATTAACTATCATTGGTTAAAAAAATTTTCATTCATTTACCTGTTTTTTCCTTTATCTGCCTTTGTATTCCTTTTTGTGTTATAAGCCACATGACGTACATGTAAATATCCATCGTTGATCTAGATCTCTCTTCTAGTGCCTGTCCCACTAGCCTACGAATACAGCTGTCTCTCCTGGCTTCTCATGTCCCCAAGAATCCATACTGATAACTGATTTGTCAGAATCTAGTCATAGAGTGCTGTTTGGTTAATGTAGTAATTTTTTGTTTACCTAATTGTTTACTAATGACAGACAAAATGTCACAAAGATAATATTCCAAAAATAGACCAGGAGAAACATTACTCTGCAAAGGCAGGCATTGGTCCTTTCTTCTCTCCACCCGAAAAGTAATGTTTGCGAACATAAGCGGCGATACAGTTTTGTTGTTGACCAATGGGAATTGAGGATAAAAGTAAGTGTAAAACTCTAGTGACTCCCCGCAAACTCACGAGCTGGCGTGTTTTAGATTTTGATCACAAATTTCAAGACTATAACATACGATTTTTTGCCTTTGGTTTTGCCAAATAAAATAAACAGTATGTAACACAAACGAGATAACAGAAAATTGTCATTGCTATGACACTGCACTCAGACTTGCACTTATCCAATTTCGTCTTAAGCTGACAAAAAGTTGTGAATCGGTGATACGGGCACATCTTTGACTCGCGAGTGAAAATCTACTACAATAACTCTTTAAAAATTTAAAATCTTACAAGCATCGCCATGTAAACCTGGAAAAACATTATTTTACAAGATAAAATTGATTGTGGTCAAAATAACTTTTTAGCTCATGGGAAGTCAATAATAATGACCATGTGTCCTACATATAGCTTTTAAAGGTGGACGATGCATGAAAAATCTAAAGCAGCACACAACAAGCTATCAAACAATCATCCAAAGCATACTTTTCTGCAAGGAACACAAAAAGAACAACAAACATGAGGTGTCTACCATCATTAGAACATTTATAGTTGAAAAAGCGTGGTGTGATACATCATTGACTCCCTAGTAAAATGGACAAAAATGTTCCTCTAATCTTTTTCAATATGACTCTGCTTGGTGCCTTTTTCATCAATCAGTTCCATAATCCTTGCAAATTTACTTTTTTGAACGTGGCATCCAGTTGTTTCAACTTGTAAACATATCTACTGTGCAGGAATCTTGTGAGAATTCTCGCGAGTTAGTTTTTGGTTTCCAAGAGCTAAACTGTGATTGGCTAATTAATAATGTCCCATGTTTACTTTTTGGGTGGAGAGAAGTGACGACTGGAAAGATGTCTTTTTGCACGCTAGAGAAACATAATACTCGAACCAATTTTATCTGGAGCCCATGACTACCAGATTGATTATGTGAACATTGATTCGCGTCATCAGTATGGAATTTTGGGGTCTAAATTGCTGATGTCTCCTCTGTGAAACGTCCCAAGCAGCGAGCAGAGATGCCTGTACTTGCAGGCTACTGTCCCACAGACTTTTATCCTTTCAGTTTAACACTGGCTGAAATGAAAGTTCATTTTGGAAAATCCTCATTGGCACATAATAATTACTATTCAAATGTTCAGCCAGTGAGGTTTCATCTGAACAGTAGCTTCAAAGGGTTTTTTCAACAGATTTAAAAGTCAGAATCAAAAGAATTATGTTTTTCATAATGTGGTTTAGGAGCTATGGGTTAAGTTACCCTCGTTACAAAATGTTTTTTTTTTCTATACTTACAGGCACATAAGGAGCCACATGATGTTCAAAACCTGAATTTCTAGGATTTCCTTGGACAATGACAACAAGCTAATAATTTTTATTTAACTTCAGGTATATAATTTTATTTTCAGGCATCTCCCATTGCAAAGATTTTTGCGAATAAGAAATGTCTAAGACCAAGATGAAATATGATCTTAATAGTTGAACAGGGTTGTCACTGAGATTTCAAGTTGCCGGGTATTTGTTGTTACTAGCCGGGGAAGTCGCAAGGTTCTGAAGTGCAACTTCTACCGTTTTCCAGGCATTACCGCCCCAAAAAAGCAATCTTCATTAAGAGTACAGCTATCATTAGGTCATGATGATCACGTCTTTATTAAAGAAAACTACAATATTCTGAGACACTAAAATAATAAGTTTTTACTTTACGTAAAGGCTCGTTGGAGGGTTTTTTTAGTGGCCGCCAAATAGGAACATACATGTAAGCACCGGGTCTGAAAAAGAATTAGTTAGGCACCGGTCACGTTATCCGCGCAGTCTTATCGTCACACAGACAAGGCGCATGCTGGCCAGTGAAGTGTTAAATCAAAACGATACTTACAAATGTTAAAAATGTGGGAATGACAATCGATTATTATATGGTGCAAATGAATTAACATGCGCTGTAAAATCAATTGTAAATCCTCATTTAGTTATACGTAAGAACGAAACAACTTACGGAAAACAAAAGTAAAACTAATATGACAAATGAATTAACCCACGAAGAAGCGTAAAGAAGACAAGCGGACGATGAATGTACGAAAAAGCATCATAAACATAAGGTTGTTATGGTTTGTTGAAAAATAAAAGCATGATAAGGCTAAAACAAGCGCAACGTACGAAAAATCGCGGGATAAAATATGGCAAAACTAAACTGCACAACTGGTAACATTAGTGGTCTCGAATTTAGGAACGAAACATCACTTAACATACCAAGAAACTGACCGGCTACGGAAAAGCGTTTAAGAGACCGGGCTAATACTTTATAAACGCCGCTGAGATGTCAAAACGAAACTCAAGGAGAAGAATGCAAAAGTAATGCTAATACTTAAATTCCCTTTTACATATAACTTCTTGGAAGTAGAACTGAGAGGATGTGATCATGACCTGCCGACAATGATCGAACATTTCCCGTTGACCGTGCGTTATTTCATATACTCGATACCTAAAGCTAAATGTAGACCTGGTCACTTAAATTTCAATTTATGAAACATAGCAATCAGTCATAGTCTTCATCTTCGAAGCCTTCATCATAATCCTCATTATCATCAACATCAGCATCAGGGAGATTTAACGCTCGGATAAAGCCTCAACTTCTTCTGTGATGTCAATAGAGATCTGCTCAGGTCTTTCATCGAGAACAAAGAGTGCAGATTCCTTTGCCGACACAACGGTTGAAACTAGGGACTTTTAGCATCAACAAAGTTACGGCAGCGAAATCGTCACTTTTAAAATGAATTGGCGTTTTTTCCAACTTTGTCGCGTTTATTTCCATTCGCTGAAAATAGCTAATGTAGGCCAATTTCCCTGGAGTTGATTTCTTTGGGACCGCACTCAAGTTTAGAAACGGAAAGAAAAGTTTGTCGTCACTTGTTTACGTCCTTCATAGAACGTAAAACTAGGCATTTTCACGGCGTAGTCGTGCAGTAACGGCAAAGAAATGTACAAAAAAGCGTGATGCACGTGCAAACTTGTTGTTTTGCTTAGTAAATCTATTGCTTTTTTAACGTTCTCATTCCCGTCGCCTTGGTTGTTGCTAAAACTCCCTACTGACATTTCGCGAACGGAGAGTTTTCGTGCGTGTGTACTAGTACCAAATGCCTTTTCCCGACATTTCTTAGTTTTTGCACACAAGTATATCAAAATTACTTAAACCTACTGCGGATGAAACTTGCATTTAGACTGATGGATAGTCTTTGTGTGTTTCAAGGTGTGCTCTTTTGGTTTAATTTAACGACGAAAGTAGCCGGGGGCGATGCTCTGAGTAGCCGGGGGAAATCCCCGGCCCCCGGCCCTTAGTGACAACCCTGGTTGAATTAACAATATTTTGTCAATTTTTGAAAAGAAAAACGCCTGTTGAATTGTTAGTGGTGTGAATGAAAGGAATTCCTTGCCCCTCTAGATTTCTCTTCTACACGTAGTGCCTGTCCCACAGGCTTTCTCTAATACTGGTCAAAGATAAAGGCCAAAAAATTTCTTTTTTGTAAAATTTGTCAGAAGTAAACCATTTTTACTTTTGAGGATTTTACAAAAATAATTTTTTCGGGAGTATTTCCTTTGGCTTATATTGGAATTTGATTACTATTCAAATGTTTTGCGGCGAAGTTTCTATTTGGCTAGTAGCCTCGTAGGATTTTCTTTTACTGATTTAAAGTTAGAATGAAGAATTTTTTTTCATAACATGGTCCAGGTATTAAGGGTATTTTTAAAGTTACTCTAATTACAAATGTATTTTTTTTATACTTATAGGCACACAAAAGGCCCATTGATGTCCAAAAACGGAAGTTCTTGGATTTCTTTGGACATGGACAGCAAGCTGATGATTTTTATTAAACTTCAGGTTAGTATTGTTTATAACCTACACAGTACAAACAGCTGTACCTACTCAGCAGCTGTATATAATAAGTCAAACTAATCATGATTTATTATTTTATTATTAAATTAAATTCACTTTTATTTAAAATGAACTCAGGTTTTGGAACGATGAAAGGCATTTCACATTTTCATAGGTGGCGATGTATATACTCCATTTTCAGGAATTCATACTGCAAAGAAATTAATTTTTGTCACAAAAAGGGGCCAGAAATGATAGATGATTAGCTTTCCGAGGTTTTTTTCTTTGGTCACCAGATCACATGACTTTTTTTTGTTAATAATTGAAAAAAAAAGCCTGATGAATTAATTGTTGTGAATGAAAGTGGCCTTTTTGATGTACATGCACTGTTATATTTTTCTTTTGATGATTTTTTCTGTGCAAACAAAGCACCACCAACAATGTTCTTGGGGATAATGCAACCAAACTGCTGTAGTACCCAAGACTAATATAAAGGGCATAAAATTAAACATTCAGCAGGGAAAAATTAACACCATCACCTGACGAAGATCAACAGTACGTAGTCAAAACATTGAGATAAACAGAGAAAAAAGATTGACCATCGTGGGACAAAAATGATAAGCAGGACCCTTCTGCGATGAATCCTTCATCATATTGATTAAGAGTTTTGACTGGGAAAACATAAATATCTTCAACCCTAGAACTTCTCTCTGCATATTGTTCACTTTTTGCATAAAGAAATATTGTCAAGCAATGTTGTTTTAAAGATAGAAGTGTAGAAGTCTTTAGAGGGACGTTTTTGCTATACTTTTTATACTGTGTAACTTGCATACATGTAGAACATTAATGCCAGCAGCACTCATACTTCAACAGAAAAATATTCGTTCAAGGTGTTTTTGATGTTGTAGTCCTACTGGCAAAGAATTTGATTAGGTCATATGTTTGCATTGCTTGGTGATTAGGCAATTGCTCACCCACTCATGATACCAAACAGAAAAATTTGACACTTACAAGGTTGTAGAAACCTGTTAAACAATCCAGGAAAACATTCTTCATGCAGAATAATTTGAGAGGTGAAGCTTGAGATCTAATGATAATAATATTGTATCATACTTTGTGTAATGACTTTTGCAATTATTACTTATTTTAATTTTCCTTGTTTGGCGCAAACAAAAACCATTGTAATAATAAGAAATCAGATCTTACTATCGCTCTGTCATCTTAAGGACTGCAGTTCAGGGTATAAGTCAGGTGTGTGATTTTATCTAAGCTGTAAGGAAGTTCCAAGAACTTACTAGAATTCTCAAAAAAAAAAAGTGAAAGAAGAAAAACTACGCTATATATTTTTACTGAAAGCACTGAGCAGTGGGCTTACACCTTCTCTATCTATACTACTGCATTTAAATGTGGTGCATTGAAAGTATTCATACATGTATACTTATATTTGAGAATTCTTAGGATTTTTCCTGTCAAAATTCAATTATTGTTATCATTAAATTCTGAAGAGGCTCAAAATCTACAAGTTATTCATAAGGTTTAGAGACAAGCTTAATTTATAAACAATTATTGCCTATAATATTGTTCAAACTCTGAACAAAAATAATTGTTGGTAGTTCCACACTCCTGGAGCTGCAACATAAGCAAATACCTCACTATTTTCATGAGAGAATAGTTTTTGGTCAGATCAATTGTATTGCAAAAGTTTTACTGACCTTTTGGTTGAGTCGGATTGTGAGGCAGACCTGAAGATGTACGCATAAGTCTTACTTTGGCATTATGAATTATAGTAATCATTAATTATTTTGGGTCTGTTGTCTGTGTGTAATGTTGTTGCAATAACTATTGACCACAGAGGAAAGAGGAATACATGGACACATGTTATGGGATGTAGACCTTGAAACGTTTATTTATTTAGTAGGTAAAAAATGCACAAAGGCAATTACAAAAGGACTATATATCAAGGATATTAAATTGGATTGTTGAAAGAAAAGCATACTATTGGGCTTTTACTATTGCAGATATCCTGTGTGGCTGACGTTTTTTTTGTCGTGGAAACTGAACCGAGGTCAAAACAAAAAATTATGGGGGAGGGGGGGAGGGGAGAAGGCAATGAGAACGACCACCTGCAACCAATCCCTTGAGATTCATGAAAGGCCCCTTTCAGTCTTGTGAAAGGAGGAGTTAGCTTACATGTGATGTGACGTGCTTTGAAGTGTGACATCAGCCATCACACAATGTAAAACAAACCATCGCGCCAAATAGTTTGATGTTGTCACTGTTATTTTTTTTAACACTGCCTTCTGCTTATTATTATGGAAAAAAAAATTGTTTATTAGAATTGGATTCCATTATTGGACTCAGAGTTCAACTTTCAGATCAAAAGATTGAATCTTTTTAATAGAAGTCTCATTTGAAGTAAAGTACGTTGATCACTTACACACCATAAGACAAATTATAGGCAAAAGTTCACATGCAAAGCGACTGATGGCTTAAGTTGATTTTGCCAAAGAAATGTGCTGATGTTTTTTCTCCTTTTCAAGAATATTTCTTGTGCAGGAACAGCATGCTTGCTTTTAAGAATTAGTCTTTATAAATTCCTTGGAGTTTTAGAACCGCAGAACTTCTTGGCATCTAAAAATTCTTGCAATGAATATTTTGTTGAGTAAACACAAATCTCACTTGCAACGCAACTGTTGACTTGAGTTGTTTTCTCATCTTTCTGAAATCTTTATTATTCGGAAACAGCAGGCCTGCTTTGAAGAATTATTCTTTAGAGTTTTAGAATTACAGAACTTCTCCATGTCTAAATTGGCCATGAATATTTTCTTGAGCAAACAGAAATCAAGTCAAATGCTGAAAGCTGCAATACAACCAACGGTATTTCTTTGAATTTTGTATCCACTGGGAATCTGACATCTGTGGACAGGTTAACTTTTACATTCTGTCAGCTAATCAGGAATGCTGGTTGCTGTGTCTGCTGGCGGACAGAGTTTCAAAAATCTCAAGGGTTGATTGCAGGTGGTTGTTCTCAATGCCTTTGCCCCCTTGCCCCCTCCCCCATCGTTTTAGCTTTTGCATGGTTGTATCTCTTACATTACAAACCATAAAAGAAAAAGCACACCAAAAAAACTGCCAGCTTTGCAGGCTACATTGCAGGCAGCTAGATTGGAGCAACTGCAGATAGAATTTTTTCTCTTTTTAGTCAGAATCTTTAAAGTTTTTGTCAAGTATTTTGTTTATAAGTGATGCACCACCCAGTCGTACGTAGTACCAAACAGATAGGACGATAATATTATTTTTTTCCTTCACATGTGCCTCAAAAAAGGATATTTCAGGCCTAAGCTAAGACAGATACTTTTTTAAACATTATTTTTTGGAGATATACATGTACATGCCCTAAAAAGGATACCTGTCAATTATTTTGAGTGTTTTTTAACCGTGCATGAATGAGAAGACACAGTTGAGTAAGAAGCATAGAGACAGTGTGGAGCACAAGTTAATGGAAGGAGAAAGAAAGATAATGGCCTTAGGCAGTCACAAAATGTTCTGGCCAATCAGACTTGCCCACCAACAGATTGAACATAAGACTGAATATACCAACCAACCTGTGCGGTAGTCATCTTTAGAGTCAAAGTGAGTTATATCAGTTCAGTTGATGGTATTATACTCTGGTTATTGATCTAATTGGTCAGTTACATCGCGATGTTATTGGTCGTCTGTCAGTTAGGCCGTGATGTTATTGGCTATGAAGACTCGTAATCAGTAATTGGTACGTTTCGATACGTCTATTGTCACAGTTAAACAGTCGTCTATTGTTAGTCAAATTGTCATTCTCTCGTAGTTAGTTCGTCAATAAGTTGATCTCGTCAATAAGTCGTTTGTACGGCGCTGGTAACTGTTGGCTATGATTCAGTGGCGTTTGTTTCTTCGTACTTACTAAACCAGATTTCTAAAGTAAGACGTTGATAGTAGTCTGTAGAATACCTTATACGTGTTGCAGAGTCCCAGTCAATTTGATGTTTCACTTCGTTCACCCGGACGATCAAACTCAACCTACTTTTAAAATGACTCCTGGGTTCAAACCTTTCACAATCAGTGTAATGCCTGTGAAAATCAAGCTTTTTAAATGGTGGTTATATTCTGCATTTTTTTTCACAGTAATGCTATGGCAGCCTCTATTGAATTGTTGTTAGGCTTAGTTGCTCATTTGTCCTCTTGTTTTAAATTTTTTGCATGCCCAAATATACAGTATGAGCATGGGTGTTTTCTGGTTGCCAGAATTATGACCTGCTGGAAGTGATAGAGCGATTTTCGTATGACCTTGAAATGAAAACGCACGAGCAAAACAGAAACAACAAAAAAATGGGAATAGAGTGATTTGATTGGTTCATCAAACAGGTACAAACTCTTGTGGCTTTTGGTTGGTTAAGCAAACGCACGGGTGAAAAAACTTAGTGCCCAAGAACCTTCTATAAATCAAACAATATTTTGCTTTGACGTCATACTGCAACACGATTGGCCAATCGAACATGCCTTCTCCACATTAGGGTTTTCTCTGGCGGAAAAATGAAGAGGCGATGTTTTGATCTTTTTATCCATTGGCTGACAAAACAAATACATGTAACAAACACTTGCCAAAACCCATTTGGTAAGGTCATACGATAATCGCTCTGTTCATTTTCTCCCATGTTTGTTTTACATTCTGTGTCTATGTTACTCATACTTCATGCTTAGCATGTCTCCTGCACTTGAGTAAATAACTCCTGTTATGCAGGCTATGCAGAATAAGTCGTTATGTTTATAAGCCCAGTTAGCACCAATGTGACAAATTTCAACTGTCTGGTACTTTATGTAGAACTGTGCATAATCTTTTCAATATGTGGACCAAAGTGTAGGACTATTACACTGAAAAAGGAAGATATCACGTTGGTCAATCAAATCTGAACTTTGAATCAAGATATTAAATGAACCTGTTTGTTTTGCATTGCTATGTATTAAGATGGAATCCATCAGGAAATCGTAATTTTATTTTTCAATGGACAAAAACCCTGTACCAGAATAATTTAAACCATATTGCATTCTTTTTTACATTTTTCAAGTGCTATAGATAACACTACCCACACTACACCACCCTTTAGCAGACACTAAGTCATGGTCCCACCAAGATACAAACACTGCATTGTTAACCTTCCCATTTTAGACACCACTCTTTAGCGGACACTAAGTCATAGTCCCAGCAAGATACAAACACTACATTGTTAACCTTCCCTTTTAAGACACTACTCTTTGGCAGATACTAAGTCAGTCCCAGCAAGATACAAACAGTACATCGTTAACCTTCCCTTTTTAGACACCACCCTTTAGCAGACACAAAGTCATAGTCCCAGCAAGATACAAACATTACATTGTTAACCTTCCCTTTTTAGACACCACCTTTTAGCAGACACTAAGTCATGGTCCCACCAAGATACAAACACTGCATTGTTAACCTTCCCATTTTAGACACCACTCTTTAGCGGACACTAAGTCATAGTCCCAGCAAGATACAAACACTACATTGTTAACCTTCCCTTTTAAGACACTACTCTTTGGCAGATACTAAGTCAGTCCCAGCAAGATACAAACAGTACATCGTTAACCTTCCCTTTTTAGACACCACCCTTTAGCAGACACAAAGTCATAGTCCCAGCAAGATACAAACATTACATTGTTAACCTTCCCTTTTTAGACACCACCTTTTAGCAGACACTAAGTCATAGTCCCAGCAAGATACAAACACTACATTGTTAACCTTCCCTTTTTAGACACCACCTTTTAGCAGACACTAAGTCATAGTCCCAGCAAGATACAAACACTACATTGTTAACCTTCCCTTTTTAGACACCACCCTTTAGCAGACACAAAGTCATAGTCCCAGCAAGATACAAACACTACATTGTTAACCTTCCCTTTTTAGACACCACCTTTTAGCAGACACTAAGTCATAGTCCCAGCAAGATACAAACACTACATTGTTAACCTTCCCTTTTTAGACACCACCCTTTAACAGACACTGAGTCATATTCCCAGCAAGGTACAAACACTACATTGTTAACCTTTCCTTTTTAGACACCACCATTAAGCAGACACTAAGCGATAGTCCCAGCAAGATACAAACACTACATTGTTAACCTTCCCTTTTTAGACACCACCTTTTAGCAGACACTAAGTCATAGTCCCAGCAAGATACAAACACTACATTGTTAACCTTCCCTTTTTAGACACCACCCTTTAGCAGACACAAAGTCATAGTCCCAGCAAGATACAAACACTACATTGTTAACCTTCCCTTTTTAGGCACCACCCTTTAACAGACACTGAGTCATATTCCCAGCAAGGTACAAACACTACATTGTTAACCTTTCCTTTTTAGACACCACCATTAAGCAGACACTAAGCGATAGTCCCAGCAAGATACAAACACTACATTGTTAACCTTCCCTTTTTAGACACCACCATTTAGCAGACACTACATCATAGTTCCAGCAAGATACAAACAGTACATCGTTAACTGTCCCTTTTTAGACACCACCCTTTAGCGGACACTAAGTCGTAGTCCCAGCAAGATACAAACACTACACTGTTAACCTCCCCTTTTTAGACACCACCATTTAGCAGACACTGAGTCATATCCTTAGCAAGATACAAACACTGCATTTTCAACCTTCCCTTTTTAGACAACACCCTTTAGCAGACACTAAGTCATAGTCCTAGCAAGACACAAACAGTACATTGATAACCTTCCCTTTTTAGACACCACCCTTTAGCAGACACTAAGTCATAGTCCCAGCAAGATACAAACAGTACATTGCTAACCTTTCCTTTCAAGACACCACTCTTTAACAGACACTGAGTCATTGTCCCAGCAAGATGAAAACATTACATTGTTAACCTTCCCTTTTTAGACACCACCTTTTAGCAGACACTAAGTCATGGTCCCAGCAAGATACAAACACTACATTGTTAACCTTCCCTTTTAGGCACCACCCTTTAACAGACACTGAGTCATATTCCCAGCAAGGTACAAACACTACATTGTTAACCTTTCCTTTTTAGACACCACCATTAAGCAGACACTAAGCGATAGTCCCAGCAAGATACAAACACTACATTGTTAACCTTCCCTTTTTAGACACCACCATTTAGCAGACACTACATCATAGTTCCAGCAAGATACAAACAGTACATCGTTAACTGTCCCTTTTTAGACACCACCCTTTAGCGGACACTAAGTCGTAGTCCCAGCAAGATACAAACACTACACTGTTAACCTCGCCTTTTTAGACACCACCATTTAGCAGACACTGAGTCATATCCTTAGCAAGATACAAACACTGCATTTTCAACCTTCCCTTTTTAGACAACACCCTTTAGCAGACACTAAGTCATAGTCCTAGCAAGACACAAACAGTACATTGATAACCTTCCCTTTTTAGACACCACCCTTTAGCAGACACTAAGTCATAGTCCCAGCAAGATACAAACAGTACATTGCTAACCTTTCCTTTCAAGACACCACTCTTTAACAGACACTGAGTCATTGTCCCAGCAAGATGAAAACATTACATTGTTAACCTTCCCTTTTTAGACACCACCTTTTAGCAGACACTAAGTCATGGTCCCAGCAAGATACAAACACTACATTGTTAACCTTCCCTTTTAGGCACCACCCTTTAACAGACACTGAGTCATATTCTCAGCAAGGTACAAACACTACATTGTTAACCTTTCCTTTTTAGACACCACCTTTTAGCAGACACTAAGCGATAGTCCCAGCAAGATACAAACACTACATTGTTAACCTTCCCTTTTCAAACACCACCATTTAGCTGACACTAGCTCATATTCCCAGTAAGACGCAGGTTGCTAATTTCCAAAATTAACTCTATAATTTTTGACAATGATAAGATAGATAGTGAGTACGATGTATAATAATTAGGCATAGTTCCAGCAACTCTAATTTTTAGATTCTACAACCGGCCAATTTTGATTGTTATGATTTTGTTTTGTGTTTTTGGAGTTATTGAGCTGAATAAATAAAACTGAAATTTACATGTAATTAGGAAGTGTGTTGTATCAAGATGGTCACTCACTCTTTCAACATTTTCTTTCTTCCTCAGTGGAGGTATTGATGAGTTTTTGCAATGTTTTTATTGCTGGGAACTTCTTTACTCAAGGGTCGAATTGATAAATGGTATTCAAAAATGAATTAATAATGCATGAAGAAGCTCTAGTGGAAGCTGGTTAATACGGACACCAAGGGAACATGCCATAGTATCCATACTAACTGAGTGTCCTTATTAAGGAGGCTGTCAGAAAAAAATGTCGTGGACACCTATTTTATCATAATAAGACTCAGGGCAGACATTTTTATTAGAAAGCTTTGCTTAATTTCCTAACTGTAACTGTAACATGCTCACCCCTAAGAAACCTTACAATCATTTATCTCAAAAATATTTCTAGCTTTTAATATTATTCTCTAATCACAATGATAGAATATGTGACTTTCTACTGATGATTTTAGTTTGCGACTCAGCTACAATCCTGGACAAAAATCCTTGGGACAGTACTGTAATATTCATATTTTTCTGTCATTTCTCGGTTCTCCTGGACCTGTGTGAATCTGAAAACGCCCCAGAAACGCAAAAGCCAAGACCCAAGACTTTTGTCCATGATTCTAGGTTTACAGAATATAAGACAGAACCTTTGAAAGGTCATTCGCATTTTTATGTTTGCTTTTACTGTTACATATTCACTCATTGACAGTACACAGATCAACAGTGTCTGTAAAGAGGGGTTGATGGAATTTATTGACTCAGGACACAGGTAAAAGTCAGTTGTTCGTACTGGTGTCGTATCTTGTGGGTTAAAGTTAGCAAAAATATATCCGCTTTTCATTGGTACAAACGAAACTGTCCTTTTTCTATGGGTGTCTGTATTAAGCTGGTGTCGGTTGAGTGTTATTTCACTGTATGATAAGAAATATTGATATTTGTATCAGATCTCTATGGGTCCAATGTTTTTACAGATGAGACGTTTAATACACTTCTGCCTTCAAACATGAGTTCCAATGTTTTGAATTCTATAACGACCATCAGGAGATTTAAAATTTAATTTCTCTTCAGTTTCTAAAATGTATAACTGCCAAAATAGTAAGGAAATCGAACCACTCAAGCCATCTATTGATCTATTTCAAGTAGACGAAAATTGTATTTTTTAATCTGATGAACGACATTCTTAATGTTCTAAAGGTCTTCTCCTTAGGTTATCCTGGTGTGGAAGAAAGGTCTATGTTGTCAAAGATCACAGATATGATTATCTTCTTCTGTCAAACGTTTTCATAGAATTCTCAGAAAATAGCTGACACTGCATTTTTAGAACGTTACTGTTATTTCCATTGTACTTCAACAGTTCAGAATCAAGATATGATACATCTTACTGGGAAAAAAGCATGTTAAGAGTGGGTCATTCAGTGTTAGTGTGATAGTGATTTCGAGAACATTTAACTATGAGAATTTACAGGGTCTTTTTCACGGAAGTTTAGTGCAGTTTGTTAGTTTTGACAGCGTATGGCTACGAAAGTGAACGCAAGAAGAGATCTCTCGGAAACGACAAACTTACAGCCTGATAACAATTTGTCTGTGCGTTCATATTATTTTACTTCAAAGTTCCAGACATCAGAGATAAACTAACAGACTTAACAGGAAAAGCAGTCTCCAATTATTGTTTTATTTTTGTTTTTTTATGATTATTGATTTTTTTTCGACTTCTTTCGTATTTGCTGTGCCATTAAAATGTACATTAAGCTTTTAGCTGCTGGTTTTATAGTTTCAGTCAGTTTGATAGTCAGTTTGATAGTCAGTTTGATTGTCATAGCTATTTCAAAGGTGGTTGATGCGTTACTATGGTAACACTGTTACCAATCGATCCTTTTACTACTCAATCAAAAGTGAACGAGTTCTTGTTCGACTTTAGACTGTAAGTGTTCTATAATCTGTTTGCATAGTAAAAGAAATGAGGATAATAAATTTAAATGGGATGATGTGGAATACCTTGCCACTAAATCAGTAATTAGCATCCTCGGAATCTCTCAGACATCTTCGGTGAAGTTTATCGGACACGTTCGTGTTTCTTTCGAAGAATTTTAAAACGAGTGATTTTGAACAGATAGAATCAAACATTACTGCTAGAGAACGTGAAATTTTTTTTCGTATATACCTCTTTTATTTTCTCTCCTTTTTGTCTTTTGAAGCTTAAGATACTAGAGCTAGAAGAGCTACTTCGCGATTATTATTTGTTCCCGTTTGTTTACGTATTTAGGGAATCGCGCGTTGTTTTTCTTAGCATTAGACGTTCACATTTTAAAATATGATCAAATTTATACAAAGCAATTGTCTTGACTAAAATCACAATCCCTTGTTCCTCAACGACAAATTAAACAAATGTATTCATGTTTTTAATTCAGTGATTCATCCTTCAGCCCGTTTTCTGCAAAAATAGAACAAAGGTTGTGATTAAGAATGTTAGGTAATGTTTTTTCACGTCAGTGCTGTCGTTCTATGCAATGTTTTCCTTCTTGATCAACACTAAACCTCGTGCATTTTTATGGAAATAGCTGCTAAGGTTGTTAAAGATGCGAATTTTTTTTTTTTTTCAACAGAACAATTTCCGCTGCTGGTTGGATCACGTCTCAATTTGGAAACGGAAGAAAGAGGTACCACAGTAAAGGTAGAGAACAGATTGTAATTAAGGATTTTTCAAGAAAGAAAAGCAGTTCGGAAGTTGTCGGGTGGTCTAAATGGCTTCGATGAATTATGTGGCTCGCTGTTTCGAAATTATTTATAATTTTTGTGCCCGGAGCTATATTAGAATCATTATTTACACAATCGTAGCGTAGTTTTCAGCCTGTGTGGGCCTGTTCATATGAGGTGTGCCATCCTGGTTTGGCGTGCTGGCTCGGCTTCAGCTTGTGCGTTATTTCCTCTTAAAATTGTTGTGTTTATATGAGAAGGCCGACCGGCCCGCTTGCCTAGATCCCGATTGCTTGAACGGAGATCTCGGCAAACGGGCCAGCCCTCCTTCTTATATTAACACAACGACAATTTTAAGAGGAAATGAGGCATGAGCCGAGCCTGCCCGCCTGCCTAACCAGGCTGGCTCACCTCAATAACAGGCCCTAAGTAATCCGAATTTAAAATCGAGCCATCGTGCGAAAAATATAGCTTTCCGGACACAACAAATTATTAAGATTTCGATAGACGGGCTCCTAAAATTCAGAAGGCGAAGAAATTACACTTCAAAGCTAGTTTTTCAGCAAACAGTTTACGTTTTGGCCAACCACACAGTGTAAACAAATCGGAAACTGTTTTTTAGCCCTCAAGTCGATCCAGTAGTAATAAAAGTATGAATATTGACTGACAGTGTTGTGTACTACTTGCAAGGTCGCACGATGCTTCGCTCAGTCAACGTTCTTATTTGCTTTACCAATGTGTCGATAAACGTAGAAAACATACAAGAAGTTCGATTTTCGTTTTCGTGTAAGCTGGCAGTGCAGCGCCATTCAGACCACCCGACATTTTTTTTGTTCAGAAAAAAAACTAAGTCTCGTTTTGTAAGTATTTCAAGAAATTTTTTTCCCGTCCAGTTCGTCAGGTAAGAAATAATTTCTTCGCAGTTTTGTTTTGAAAAATCATAGTGTTCATAGTAAATTTTTATGTTAATTTCTTGTCTTCACGAAAATATGATTGGAATGTGGCTCCAAGAGACTTAGAAAAAATACGGCGCGCCCACGGCGCATGCGTCGTATTTTTAAAAAAAAAAAATTAAAGTTTATTTACTTTAACTACTACTATTAATAAACAATACTTTTTCAAGTCGTTTTCATATTTTTATTTCTCTCTTGTTTGCTAAGTTATTATTTCTAATACAATAAAGCAATCAACACTTTGTCTAGTTGAGTAATGTTTTATTTCTTTAATTAGTTAAGTAATTTTCATTAAAAAGGTGTCAAGAAAAATTTTTCAAAAATATACTAAGTCTTTTGGCGGGAAAATCTGAGCAAATTTGCACAGCGTTTCCCCTGACAACATTTTTGTGTCAAACATTGATAGAGTTTACTTTGCAAAAATTTCCGCCATAAAACTTTAATACAGCACCTCACGCAAAATGTTTTTGCACAAGTTTGAGTACAGTTTTTAGCAAGAAGAAGTAATACAAGCAATGTTTTCCTACAATTACTCGCGCACAAGGCTACGTTGCAAGGCAAGATACAGTTTATTGCGCGTATTACCTTCTACCTGCTCAAGAAATTTTTATGTTGCGAGGAGTAGAAGTATCTTCTACTTCTTACAACACAAAAATTTATTGAACAGGTAGACGGTAAAACACACAACAAACTGAATCTCAACTTGCAACGAAACCTTGTGCGCGAGTAGTCGTAGGAAAATATTGCTCGTGTTACTTGTCCTTAAGGCGGTTAATTAAAGGCAAAAATGGCAAGCTATAAATCATTAAAAACTACGGAAACGTTTATCTATTCAGAAATCAAAATCCAAACGAAATATTTTTTATTTAAAAAAAAAAAAATCAAAGGTTTTTACGTGGCGAAAGTATATCGCCTTTTGAATTTTTCTCCTCCCCTTCTAAACCATTGTGATTCAAGTTTTCACGATACTGTAATCTTCAATTTTATTTTATCTTTTCGACTTATAACTTGCCATGTTGCCAATAAAAACCCTCTCCAGCTCTTAGTATACATGTCTGTAGCACAAGACAAATTGCTTCTGTTCAAATCGTTTTTGCCAAGTTTAATAAACTATGCCCTTGGAGCAAAGCTTGAACTAAGTGAGTATTTTAGATCACAGATTTACAATTGGTTTGCTCCAACTTTCTCCGCAGTATAAATCAGTATAATTGCCTACTCGGTGTGTGTATAATTTATTGCTTTTTTTCCTCAATTTGTCCTGTGCTGCGTCAAGTCCAAGCTGGAAAAGACTTTTCTACCTAAATTAAGAATAACCCATTATAAAACCCAATGTCTCGTCTTTAAAAAATCTTAAATTTGTAGTTCCCATCCAGCGAGTTTTTAGTAATAAATCTTGTTATGCAGACCACAATAAACACTTGCGTTTAAAGAGTTTTCGTACAAATTGTACACAAAATAAACATACCTGATTCAGTAGTTTGTTCGTTCAAAATATTTTCAATCTTATCAACTTACAAAAACTTGTTCACGAATGTTTCAGTATTTTGTAGTTGCACAAGACACATTAGTCATATTCAAATTTCATTTGAGGATGTCTTTTGTTATTCAATAAATGTTTGCTGTGCATTCAGAAACTAATTATTGAACGTTGGTTCTCATTAGCCGGGCTTTCTCTTGTTTTTCGCTTTTAAAATTTTTCAGCAATGATTGTCGCAAAAAATTGGCATTAAATCTGTCGATATCAAAAACATTAACACATTGACGCTGGTTTGTTCTTCATAATATTTGTTTATGTTAACAACTTACAGAAACCGACTTGTTTAAGAATGTTACAGTATTTTGGAGTAGTACAAAACACATTCTTCAAATTCAATAAATGTATGCCGAGTATTCTCAAACTAATAATGTATAACGTTGGTTCTCACTAGTCGGGCTTCCACTTGAATTTTTTTTGCGTTTAAAATTTATCGGCAGTGATTGAAGTCGCAAAGAAATTTGGCATAAAATGTGTCGATATTAAAGCTATTTTTCAGCGCTAAATTTAATTTGTATGTTATTCATGTCGTAGAATGAGTAGATGTAAACAAGTTTGAGTGCTGAATATTTTCGTGCACTTTTGGTATAATTTTCCATCTTGATCACTACTCGTGTGTACAACACAGGTTTGAGTTAAGCGAAAGTTGATTCATGTTTCTTCTATCTGTCTCTTGACAAGTTACATTTTGTCTTACTCAGGTCGTCACCGAGCGTAATGAATCATGAAAACAAAAAATGCTGAATATTTTCAGGCCGCATGTGAATCATTAGCAACTTAGTTTACATCTGAATAATTCTGAGTTGCAAGCCAAGTGACCAAACCACAGCATAGAAATGAATTTTCCGTTCCTTTTTCTTTTGTTGTCGAAAAGGTAAAAATTAAAACAAAGATCGTTTAGAAAATACTACAAAATGAAAGTGCTTTGTTACTGTCTTTTAATTCTGAAACTTTGGTGTTGAAGCTTCCATCATAAATTCCAGATTTGTTTCCACTGAACAGTACGTTGATTTTCTTAGAAATCTGTATATTCTGAAAGAACATTTAACGAAAAATTCGACGTTGGTTAACACAGATAATTGCACCAAACATTTCACCAACCTAGGCTACTCTTACGAAAAGCACATGGGTAAACGTTTTTAAAACCTATTGAAATTTAGTACGTCAGCTCTGAATTTGCCTGGGTAAGATTAAATTCAACACTAGTAACAGGGGAAACATCTGCTGCATTCTATGACCTTTCAGTGATCGTGATTGCTTGATATGCAAACATGTAAAAATGAGTAGTGACGTATGTTTGTTCATCTTTCAAGTGAAATATTCGACTTTGAAAATCTTCGTCAGCGTGATTGAATAGATATCAACATTCATGCCCTAATTTTCAGCTGATAGTTACTCTCTTTGACCTTGTGGCTTTCACTGAAAACGATTTTATTTTTCTTCATCCATTATCGTAACACTCGCTCAATCAAAAGATAATTTCTTGCCTCATGTTTTTTTATTTGATTGGCTCAGTTTACGCGTTTTAACATTGGTTTTTAATGTCTATCGAGTGAGTACCTGGCTTAAGAAACAACGAGAAACGGCCAAAAAAGAAAAAAAATTGTTACTTTAAAGCAAAAAGCTTTAATTTAAGTCTGGTTTTTGCCACCTTGTTATGGAGCAAATTGCTAAGTATATCCGTAACTATTCAAGCTACTGAGAAACTTTTTGGACTGGTTAGTTCGACAATGAAAAAAGAAAAACTTCTACACCTATCCAAGGCCAAAGAATATCGTCTTCAAAAATCTCAGAACTGTGGTGGAAAGCATGTACACTTGCAAATACTACAAAACGTTTTCGCATAAGAACAGAGGATCAAGTAGAACAACTTATAAAAACAGATTTCTGGATTTGTTTGCTGCCTCATTAAAATAGTCTGACATACAAAAAATTCTTTTTTGCTATTTTCAAAACGTATGCTTTATACACCCTGTCTATTTGTGTATTTTTCCTGAAGCAAGTGTCCATTAAAGAAAACTAACCTTAATGCAACTAACTTTCTTCTCGTTCTCATTTGGTTTTAAGATCTAGAACGAAAACCTGGCAAAAGTAATAGGCTTGGGTTTGAATCATAAAAGTCTAATGACCGAGTCTTTGTATTTAATTTGTTCGAAAAATAAAGCTCCCCTCTGTGTTGCTTTTGCCATTAATTTATCTTTAAAACTGAAATACCACGACTTAAAAAGAATGAAAACAATTTCGTTCAAACAGTCATCAAAACGTGGAAAAACAAACAACCTTTTGGACCAAAAAGCTTCCTATAATTCGTAAAATCAAGCCTTTTAGACTCTTGGTAACCTGGGTTCCAGGTTTTTATTCAGTTCGTGGCCAAAAAACCACGATATATTCCGTTTTATCTCCAGATTTTGTTCTATCATACAACCCAGGTAGAACTTCTAACAAACAGCTGTAACGATCCAATTCTCGAAAAAATAATAACCAGGAAAGATCACGGAAACTAAGAGCAGATATGTTTTCAACCAAATTACCTTAGGAGAGCGATTTTCTAGACGAACTTTATGTTTTGCGAGTTGTGCATAACCAGGTCTTTCCGACTGGCTCTATCAAAACTAAATGCAATAGACTAGATCTCTTGGTTCGTGTTTTGACCTGAATGGGTTTTACGCGTGCGAATGTTGTTGTTTTCTGTCAATCAGTCCTTTACTGAAAAGTATCGGTCTTAAGAACAAAGCAAGAGACAGCCAAAATAGTAACACCTTTGTTACTTTAAATTAACGTCAGAGTGGTTTTCTTCAAACTTTAATTTATTTTCTACTTCAAATTTCAATCATTTTGAAACAAGTTCCTGTTAATAGAAACCTAACCAAACCAGATTTTTTCCGAAACAGAAGAAATCTTTATTCCCTTACACTTTTCGACAGCGAAAGAAATGCTGTCTGGAAAAATCTCAGAAACTGTGATCAAAAGCATATACAAACTCTTGCAAATACTATAAGACTTTTTCACGAAAGGACAACGTAGAACAACTTCTTAAAACAAAGCTGTTGATTCGTCAGTTTATAAAATGTAAAACAAAGACTACTTTCTTTTGTTTACGAACACATGCTTCATTCACCGGCTGAATTTTTTATAAGTTTTTTAGTTCTAGAACGAAAATCTGGCGAAAGCAACCGACTTGTGTTGCAAGCGTAAACGTCTTATGATTGACTGCTATTCAGTTTATCCAAAAGTGCCTTTCTGCGTTTCATTTGCCATTAAAGTTAAAGGAGACATCACTGTTTACAAACATTGTTTTTGTTATTCAAATTGCGGCTGGCCATTAATATCACTAGGTGACGTCAAGGTCACTATATCGCTATTTTTGAATGTAAAACTGCGATGAAAGCGATTCCGTACGAACAGCTATCACAACTTGGAAAACTGGAAACGTTTAACCAAAACACTTGTAATTTTTGGCAGTGAGTAAACCATTGATTTGAAAAGTAAATGATTGTTTTGTTTGGATAGCCCACAGAGCTCGTGTTTGCATGCGTAGTAATAAACTGAAAATTAGGATTGCGGGCTCATCTTGTAGCCCGCAACGATACTAGGAAGTAAACACAGCTTGACGAACAAACAGCTACAATCCCACACTTGTCAGTGAAAATCACGGAAATTAAAGCATGCTTTCATCCAAATTGCTTGGAAATACTTAAGTATTTGGATCAATCCGCATTTGAATTTTTGAAGCAGAGGAAGGATTTTCAAAACTAAAAACGTTTGCTTTTAGGTCTGCATAACCATGTCCTCGGTGGAGAAAAATCAGGTATTGAAAACGTGACATTGAAGAAGGTTTTGTCCTTTTGTTGATTTAACAATTGATAAATCGATGAGGATATTAGGAAGTGTCAACAAGATGGCACTGTCAAGCAGATCTCGTTCAAGTTCTCATACAGATGAAAATTTCTTTTCACTTTATTTAGAAATCAGTATCAAATTGGGCCATAAAAGACGAAATTTGCAATATTAATTTTTTAAATTTGTAATGTGGATTTTTATATGGAAGCAGCCATGTGCAATATGAATTTTGTTTATAACAGCAGCCTGCAATTCGCGATATGAATTTCTACTAAAGCATCAATTTGTCTTATGCATTTTTATATAACCTTGCTTCTATAACAGCAATTTGCAGTGTTAATTTTGGGCATAGCCTCGCAATGTCACTAAGTCATATCCTTCTCTCTCCACCGTCGTCATAGTAACCAAATGGATCTGATAGAAAGAGACCCCTTAAACCATGGCGTCCAGCTCATCATAGAGCCACGAAAAACTAACCAATGCTTTACAGCCAGAAACGTTTTCATTCACCGAAAAGAAAACTTTTAATACCTCACTGGAAACCTATCCTATAAAGTAGGTTATGACAGATTTGGTTCTGTAACAACTTGTTCGCACACTAGGAAGTAAAATGAACTCTAAACGATCGAGCAAACAGCTAGGTTTTATGACTTCCCTCGAATCACTTAGATAAGCTCATGTAGGAACTCGTTTGTAAAATGCTCGTCTTTTGGTTGTGTTTTGGTATGTTTTCGTAATTGATTTCATCTCTGTAGCGCGGCCATATTGTTCATTTGGTAACTCCAATAATATTCTTTCATACAATTGCAATCAATTAAAACATCTATAGCGCAAGCCTGAATTTCATCCGATTACTTCGAGTCGTTATTACTCCCTCAGTAACGTCTGAATCGACCGGCCGTTAATGCCGTCCAGTGACGTCACTACTCCTTTGCTTTAATTCATGCAAAAAGTGAAACACGATTTTCAAGACGCAAACCAAGAAATATCATTTGGAAATGTCTACATTATACAGAACAGCTGACAGAATTGCTTTACTCTTTTCGATCGTAATTCATGTTTAACGTTCAAACTATCAACTGCATGCAGTACTCTGAACCGGTTGTAGATCGCAATCACACAATGAAAGAAATACACACACGAAACACTGTTCAAAAACACAACAATTTTCTTTAATTGAAAAGAAGCTATTTGGTCCTTAAGGAAGAAAAAAGGAAACAAGAAAGAAAAGCTAACAGAATCATTACACTTGACGGTGAAAATAGCAAGAAGGTCGAATTATAACATTGATCTCATAAAACTTCGCATAAGCCAAATCACTGCGGAAACCACAAAGCGGTTCTAAATGAACTCTACCGACTCTAAGCAATGATTCTTCATTCGCAGACAAGGCCAATATTGCTGTTTACGATAAAGATTATCGAAATGTTTGAACTCCACACAAGCATGCCTCGGTTTAGGGACTAAAATTGTGTACCAATCTTGAGCCTAGAGAACGTTACACTATTCTTCATACATTTTTCTAAATTTAGAAATGTTTGGAATCCTTTAAAAGCAAAACCCTTGTTTTGTTTGTTTTTGTTTTTTCTTTATGTGCAGTCTACCCCTTTCCATTCATATACTAGAGAAGCAAAATTGCAAGACTGAAAGAAAAAAAAACTGACCCCTGAACAAGGTTTACCTCAAAAAGGGTTAGGCCGAAATAACTTAACAAGTGAAAAATACTTTTATGGAAAGCAAAGTGAACTTTGCTCCTGAGCGTTGAAATATTTTGGATTTATGGCACTTATTCTTTGTCATTCAAACCTTCCAGAAAGTTTTCGAAACCTACACTACGACTAAGGAAAACTTAAACACCTCTTAATGATGACTGTAACCACTTCGGAATAGGAAAAGCTGTCAAAAACGATGAACAGGACTCGATATTTTAATCCGAAGTTTACTTCTAACATTTTCTTGTATCATACGATCTACGAATTTGCCGATGGACAGACGTATTTGAATTGAAATCCCTTTTTACAGTCTTTAGTCCTAGAAAAATAACATGTCTGAAAATTTGGTTCTGTACAATTCACCACACAAGAGAGTCAAACAAAAAAGGTTGGACAAAGAAATAGGTAGGCCAACTCGTCCACTTTGTACGACGTTTCCAGAAAAGTACGTAGTTCACGCTTTTTTAGAGTTGCTTATAAATGAAAAGCTTTTCGTATTCGTGTCTAGGAAAAGTTTTCTTATCAAATTCACTTCAGGTATGTTTTTGTTCGTGCGAGCAATTTTGTTCATTAGAAATTCCAGTTAATTTATTTTTCTTTTTGGCGAAACTGAACTTTTTTAATACCTAGCCGAGTTAACTTTGTTCAGCTTTCCTTTAATTTCAAGGTCTCTAACACTCATCTCGTGACCAAAACAATTGATTTTTCGCACAAAAACTGACTATCACTATTAAAATTTTTTGGCTCCAAACGTGATCATCCGGGGCTTCAATTTCCAGAAAGTCCACCATTCTAAACTACTGAACTGCACCGAAATGAAAACATCTATGCTGACTTTAAACTTGACGTCTGTTTCTTTCTCGTTTTTTCATAGTCAGTATACCTTTTTCCATTCAACTATCATCAGAACGACACAATAGAGAGAAAGAAAAATTTTAAACAAATCTATTCCTAAGCAATTCCTATCAGAAAACAAATTTGAAACAAGTTATGGCCCAAAATAGCTCATGTTGTTTCGTCAATTTTCATGTGTTTTTTGTTTGGTCATTCTTTACTAGAAAAAAGGATTGGAACAAGTTTTTAGCCAAATTACATGTATCTTTACGAACAAATGATATATCGCCGGAGGCTCTTTGTTGGAAAGGAAAGAGAAGACTGCTCCAGACCGCTTTGAAGGCTTTTTTACTTCATAGCGCTTTGTCGAAAAACCATTAAATCTTTTTTTCATCCAAATGTAAAAGAGTAAACCGCCACTTCATTTTTTTGTGCATCATTGGCCAAATCTACTCAAATGCTTGTTGTTTTCATTTTCATTGAATGGCAAAACTTTTGCCCTAGATCAGGAACTCTATATATGATCATTTTAAATATAAATTTATATCAAGGAAGAACATAAGTGACTTAAAATCCAACGTACATGCTGATATTAATAGTATAAAACACCACGACTAGGAAAAATAGAAACATTTCTCGATGTTTCATCGAACCTTGACCTCACGAAAGCGGTAACTGCAGTGATTTAGATAGGAACAGCTGTCAAAAACGAAGAAACTGAATTCGAATTTTACACTGTAAATCGAAACTTTTTTTATCTAAGAATTTTAGCTTTGGACAGAAACATTTCAGTTGAAATACTTGTTTTGCATTCCTTTGATCCAAGAAAAAACATCTAAAATGTTTGTTCTGTAATTCGCCACACAAAGAAGTAAAATGAACTCTAATGGACAAACATACAGCTATACCTTCAAGTCTTCTCTACAAAAGAACTTAGACCAGTCAAGATTTTTTTTATTAAAAGAAATGCTCGTCTCTCGTTCGGGTCTAGCAATTTTTGTTATTTATTGTTAAATTGGATTTAACTATTATTAAATTCAATTTTGTTCGTGCTCACAACATTGTTCATTTATTTATTCCGTGATATATTTTTTCTTGCGTGTAAATTTATCTCAACTTTCTTGTTCACCTTTTCTTTTCTTTCAAATTCTTTAACACTCAAAACTTGATCAAAACTGAAGCTTTTGGCATCAGAACTCAGTGTTGAAGTTTTCTTGTTTCAAACATGTCGCTTCGACTATCCTTGGCATCAAAACTAGCTTTTACTCACTGTTTAAGTTTTCTTGTTTCAAAGATGACTCTTCGGATTTAGAATTTTTTTCCATAAAATCTACCATCCTAAACTTCTAAACGGCACCAAAATGACAACATCTATGATGAATTTCACCTTAAAGTTAAAAGCCGTGCCTTTTTCAGATTATTTAGGAAAAGTTGTTTAAAAAAACTGAAAATGTAGAATGTTGTAAAACCAAAACAGCTTTACACTATTATTCCTTGTTTGTTTTTGTGCTTTTGTTTTTTGTCCGTTGTATATGCAGAGTCCTTGTCTTAAATTCGTCCACTAGAACACAATTGGAAGGCCAACAATTTGTTTTCAGAAAAAGACAATGGAGATGACTCTTCGGATTTAGAATTTTTTTTCCATAAAATCTACCATCCTAAACTTCTAAACGCACCAAAATGACAACATCTATGATGAATTTCACCTTAAAGTTAAAAGCCGTGCCTTTTTCAGATTATTTCGGAAAAGTTGTTTAAAAAAACTGAAAATGTAGAATGTTGTAAAACCAAAACAGCTTTACACTATTATTCCTTGTTTGTTTTTGTGCCTTTGTTTTTTGTCCGTTGTATATGCAGAGTCCTTGTCTTAAATTCGTCCACTAGGACACAATTGGAAGCCCATCAATTTGTTTTCAGAGAAAGACAATGGAACAAGACTTCGGCCAAGACAAAAGAACTTAAGAGATCATGTCGTAAAAGCTTGGATAACTTCAAAAAAAATTTTTTTTTGCAATGCTTTTTTTGCGCATGTGGTCTATATAATCGAATCTGTCATTGAATTAGAATTAAAGTTTTTCTTGGCGAGACATTGGGATTTTATATGGTGAGGTAGGAGGTCGACATAAGAACAGAGGCCCGTTTCAGATGTAACAAATAAACATTTCTTTTGGCCGAATCTTTCCCCAACCCCCCTACCCAAGTCAATTTACAAGAGTGTTTCCCTTTCTAAATTAAAATCAGAATAATCAGAATTTTGTATTAAAAGAATTGAAAATGTAAATACTGAAAATATTGCTACACTGTAGCAGTCTCTGTTCTTTTGTCGAACGGACGGACGGAAAGCAGGGAATACTGTTAAGGTGGCATTGTAATTCAAAGCATTTCTTAGAATTTCAGGAGCAGTTTCCAATATGCAAATTTTACAACGCTTTTGCAGTGACAGTAACACTTTGTAAAAGTAGCAACTTGCAATATGCCTTTTTGATATAGTCTTACAACAGCAGCATCAATTTGTAGTGTACATTTTTAGTATCATCTTGCATTAGCAGCAGCAATTTGCAAGATGCATTTTTCATCTAATCTTGCAATAGCAACAGCAATTTGTAGTTTGCATTTGTGATGGGTATAATCTTGCATTAGCAGCATCAATTTGCAGTATGCATTTTTCATCTAATCTTGCAATAGCAGCAGAAATTTGCAGGTTGCATTTGTGATGGGAATAATCTTGTAATAGCAGCAACAATTTGCATTTCTGATATAACCTCACAATGCCACCTTTAGTTAGTAATATTTCCCTCTCTCACCGCCCTCGTTATGGTATCCAAAAGGAACTGAAAGGGAAAAATCTTGAGCAATGGCGACTTCACGCTTTTCTGCGATGTGAAGCTAGGAAACCTAAGCAAGGCTAAATTGCAATCATCCTATAGCGCAGATCAGAATATATCTAAAAATCATGTTCCCTTCAAGTAACTTTGGTTAAAAAAAGCATGGCTAACCAACAAAATTACGGTAAGATCGCTCAAAATTTCTTCTCCAGCCATAGATATTCACCCTTTCCGCCCAAAGTTGATTTTGATGATGTCAACATTCCAAGTCTGTGGACGAAATCATATTGTGTGACTATTCAAATGAAACCTTCTTTCGTTTTGAGTCTGTGGTCAATCAAATGAAAGCTTCTAAGCAGTACTTTTCTGCGGTATTGGTTGTTCAGTTTTAGTTTACTGAGTAAATTGTTCAGACTTTGGAAACTCAGGGTAAACAAAATTCTGTCGTGTGAACAGTTTGGCTTTTTTTTGAGTTTCTGAGCAAACTCTTAGTGTGATCATTCAAACGAAACATTTTTGGCACCAATTGTTTGTTGTTACGGTGTTTGTTTTAATTCTGAGTCTGTAATCGAAATCGTTTGGTGTGACCATTTATAAAGAACCCCTACAAATGGCTAACTTTCAGTTCCTTTTGGAAACTAAACATTAATAGTGGTTGAGAAAAATATGTAGCGCAATGACTCGGATATACATTTTACATGTTTGTCTTTATTTCAATAGCTTTTAATTTTCACGGATTCAAGAAACCAATTGTTAAGTTTGCCTCTAATGTGTGAAGTTCCCTAAGGAAAAATGACACATTTTTCCAACCACCATTTTGTTAATGATATTAAAATTTCAAATTTCTTAACTTTGTACTGCTTTGTCCTGGTTTCAATAGCGTTTTATCCGTCTTTTTAGATTCTTCCCTTTTTTCTTCTCCTCTTGCTTTCCACACTGTGCCGGCCTAAAGAGAGGAAATAACAGATTCATTGATGAGGACAGGTTCATTTGAATTCTAGCGCGAGTCATTTGCCAGTATAAACGAGAATGAAATAAAACCAATCGTCGCTAAAATTACAGCGCAAACTTTGAAGCATTCCTTACAAGTTTAGTCGCGTGAATGATAAATGTAAGCGCTAACTTCGCCGAGTCAGAAAAATTTCTGCTTTAAGTCTTTTTTTTTATTTTAAACACAAAACCAAAGCACGTACAATTTTTTAGCCCATGTGCACTGACTCATTCCACCAAACTTTAAACATTCCTTAGAGTTTAAAACATGAAGTTTTTTTTTTTGTGTGTGAAACCAGTTTACCTTTAGTTGCTGTTTCTTTAAAGTCGTTGTTATTTGCTTCCAAACATTCTCTTCCTTTGCTCAACCTTGCGACATCTTTCCTTCCAGAATAGACGGAAAAATATTTTCAGTTTCATAGGGCAAAATTAACAAAGTATTCATTTAAATGAGTGAGCTTACCTTCGGAAACTTATTTGATATTTTCAGTCCTCGTTTCGCTTTCAAACTTTTCTTTTCAAACTTAGAGACAAGAAGACAAGTGTACACGCCAAAGATCTCAACCAACTAAATTATTCCTGACCATGCGACACTTTCCGAAAATTTTCATGAATATTAATTAGGAGCTAAGGAATCAATCGCTGAAGAGAACGCAGTTTCTCTTTGCACGCTTTTCAACGTGCAAATTCCGACCACATTTTCTAAACAAATAATCGTGTATAAAGCAGAGTTAAAAACTAGAACAAAACTAAAAAGAGCTCGACTTCTTAGCTTCAAATTTTTATTCCGTTAAATTATCCCCTACCGAAATAGAAAAAAAAAAAAAAAAGAAAAAGAAAATAAAAATTCAACCGAGAATCGAACCTGTGGAAGTGCATTGGATACTTTCCTTTTCTCTCTTGACTCTATCTCCTCCTCTGACCACTGCGCTACCACGCTGACACGAAAGGTGCGGAAAAAATTTACCTATTTAATAATCATAATTTAGTGCCTTCTCTCAATAAAGAGTGATACCAGCGTTACTCCGAACGGTGTTTTTTTTTTTGCTTTACTGGTGCCATTTATCCGTGAAAATTAGAAAATATCTTAGAAACGACACAAAGTTCCTGTTTAAGTGGTTCTTAAAATCAATATCTAGGCGCCTTAAATAAAACGCCACTGAGCGCAGACGGGTCCTGTATGCCAGTATACTTGGTGTTTGTGTGAACATTTAAAATGAATGTTTTTGGTATTTTCCGTAGGTTGTGTTTTAGAGAGACCAGGCCACTTTTGGAAACTTTCGATCGATACAAACACTGCTATCGAATCACATTTTTTAAGAAGTAGGAAACCTCGGTGACACTGTCTCTTTAAAAACCACTTAAAGCGCGCGAGAGTTCAGAGTCTATTCAATAGATCAGTTCGTTTTATGCCATTCCACATTTGAGTACAAGGTGGTCCTTAACGAGCGTCTTTGTCTCCTCCGTTGCCTAATATCAGTGCCCATGACTAGAGAAACCATCTTGCGCTTAGTTTGTTTGTATCCGAAGGATAAGAAATGTCTCAAGGAAAGATCAGCGTTTTTTAAAACTTATTCGTAAAAAAGTGGGTGCAATTTTTTGAACCCTAAACAAAGTCTTGTCCCACTGTGAACGTTGGACAGAGCCGCCCTCAGTAAAATAGGTAGCGGGTTATTACAGAAAAATCCCGTTAAGATTTTTACATTCAAGTTTCTTTAATTTTCTTTTAAAGAGACTGAGAAAAAAAAAAGTCTTTCCCTTCCAAAAAAAAAAAAGTCTGCAACCAAGGATCGAACCCGCGTTCAAGTACGTTAGTGGTTCCCTCACCACTACACTACCACGCCAACACAACTACATCTGGAAGAAAATTAATTATACAAATACAATTTAGCATCTTTTTGTTGTAAAGAGAGTGATTGGATTTTTTTTCCGAACTCTTTGACTTATAGATCAATTCAACCTTTGAAGTGTTATTTTAAAATCTTTACCTCCATGCTTTATGCGAGAAGAATTAAGGCGCATCTTAAGCACGGCGCAAACTTCCTATTTGAATGCTACATAAAATTGGCTTTCTTGGAGAAATCTTTTGGCAGCTTTTTCGGCCCTGCCTTTTGTTATGATCGTCATTTTGACACTTTGAATGAAAATCCCATGATGTGACCATTTTAAATTAACTTAAAGGCTAGAAAACATGGGCCCTGGCTTTTTCAACTTTTTTTTTCTACCCATATGAAAGATTATATGGACAGGTGGGTTACCTTACCTATCTGGAGTCAACTACCTCCATGCAAACAGGCCGCTAAATTTGTTTGTATCCGAAGGATGATTAATATCTCATAAGGGAGGATCAGCATTTCTTTTAAATTCACTCGTAATACGCGGGTGCAATTTTTGGAACCCTAACCAAGGTCTTCCCTCGCTGTGAACGTTGGAGTCGCCCTTAAAAGAAGTAGCGGGTTATAACAGAAAAATACCGTTGAGATTTTTACATCCCAATTCCTTTTTTAAAAGAGATTAAGAAAAAATAAGTCCTTCCCTACCAAAAACAAAAAGTTCGCAACCAAGGATCGAACCCTGGTTCAAGTACTTAAACGGACCTCACACCACTACACTACCACGCCAACACAACAGAAATTGGAAGAAATTTAATTATACAAATACAATTAAGCATCTTTTTGTAATAGAGTTACTGGCTATTTTCCGAACTCTTTGTCTTATGGTTGAAATTGGGCCAAAAATGCAGCCTTTGAAGGGTTATTTAAAAGCTTAACGTCCTTGCCTATATAGAGGGAAAAATTAAAGCGCATCGTAAGCACGGCTCAAACTTCCTATTTGAAAGAACCAGAAAATCACCTTTCTTCGAGTCTTCAAGAAATCTGTTCGGTAGTTCTTTTGGCCCTGCCTTTTGTTATGGTTTTCATTTTGACACTTTGAATGAAAATCCTATGATGTGACCATTTGTAAATAAACTTGAAGGTTAGAAAACATGGGCCCTAACAGTTTCAAGTTTTTTTCAGTTTTCTACCTTCCTAAAGGCCTGTTTACATGGAGGTGGGGGACCCCAGGTAGGTGAGGTAACTTGTGGTGGTGAGTCAACCCACCTGTCATGTAAACGTGATCAAATTAAGGTGAGAGATCATATGGACAGGCAGGTTACCTCACCTACCTGGGGTCCTCCACCTCCATGTAGACAGGTCACTAAATTTGTTTGTATCCGAAGGATGATAAATGTTTCTTAAGGGAGGATCAGCTTTTTTAAAACTTACTCGTAAAAACGTGGGTGAAGTCTCCCCCCGCTGTAAACATTGGAGCCACCCTTAAAATGAGTAGCGGGTTATAACGGAAAAATTCCTTTAAGATTTTGACGTTCAAATTTCCTTTTTAAAGAGATTGTGAAAGAAAAAACAAGCCTTTCCCTACTAAAAACAAATTAAAAAGTCTGCCACCAAGAATCGAACCCGGGTTCACGTACTTGACTGGTCCCCTCACCACTACACTACCACGCAGACACAACAAAAGCAGGCAGAAATTTAATTATACAAATACAATTTTAGTCCAAGTTGAGAAAATAGAGGGGATTCCCGTCACGTAACGTCTCCAGCCAGTTGAGTGTACATCATGCCGAAAATTAAAAACTCTAAAAGAAAATGGCCGTACCAAAATTATCATATCTCGGTGAGCATTCGGAAGTCAGCCAAGCGCGGTCATTGCACGCGTGATGAACAAGAATGCTGTATCATGACAAACTAGAAACAATAGAAAACTCCCAAAGCACAAACTCAGCCAAAACGCTAAAACTCTTCAATGTTTACTCAAGTTTGGGCTTATAGAAGATAATGTCACAGTTTTCAATGACCAGGAAATTCAGAATCCGGGTAGTTAGTTAATCAATTGTGGCCCTGAAAAAATTTTTACTCTGTTTAACGCCATGCAGCATTTCAATATTAGCACGACAATTCTTTTCCTGTTGTTTCTGAAATCAGTGTTCCTGACTTTCATGAGGTTGGTAAATGTTTCGAAAGGGATAGTCACCTTTCTTTTAAACTAACGAAACATAGGGTGCTCTTGATTGTATGAGCCAACCCAATGTCTTCCATCCCACCTTGTGAACGTGGGCACCCGCCTTTTAAAAAGTGGTAGATTATAATTGAAAAATACTGTTACGACCTCGTAGCTTTTAAAAACTGCATTTTGTAATCGAAAAGAGCCATTTTAATAACACTCAAAAAAGTCTTTCCCTACCCAAAACAAAAAGGTAGCAACCGAGTATAGAACTCGGGGTGGATGCATTTAACTCCCTCCATCACCACTACACTACCAAGGCGATACGACTTTGATGGAAGTTGATTATATAATTATATTTAAGTATCTGTTGGTAATAAATTTTCCGTACGATTTCATTTAGTTCAAATTGGGTCAAAAATGCGCCCTTTGAGAGGTCATTTAAATCTATCCCTTGATACTTATTATAGCTTAATTTTACGAAGAAACTTAAGACGCCTCTCAAGCACGACGCAAACTTCCTGCTATAAAACTCGTCTTAGCTAAGACAGGCCCTACATACTAGTATAATAAATTGGTTCTGTCTGCGCCATTCGAATTTACATAATAAATGGATGGCACTCCATCAGAGAACGGATTCAGTGATAACCAAGCTTAAGCTAATGGAATCGACAGTCGCTTCTGTAACAAGGCGCTTAATAAATACTTTTACAATTACAGAACACTCTTTTGTTCCCTTGAATTGATAGCAGTTTGTGCCACTCCAACAGAATTTGGTCAGACAGTGAAAATGTCGTTTCTAGCCAATAAAGCTGACGCATAAACAAAAGCCTGCAAGCAAGCTTTTTATTTGGCGGAGTCGCGAGTAGTCACGATTCGCCGCTTGCTCGCGCGTTCTCTCCCTTGCTCGCAGACTTGATATCAATAAGCCTTTCGCGTGCCTTCTTTTCTTGTTTTTGAATCTAGCAATTCAGCCTAGAGACACCATTACGTCTGACTTGCGTTTGAAAATAAAACTGTGGGGATTTGTTGACCGCAAGTACAAGGGGTAGGGGTAGGGAAAGGAGAAAATAAACTTTCTTTTATCGCGTTCTCGGAAATCGCACCCTCGCTTCGCTCGCGCGCGCACTAAATCGTTTCAAAAGAAAAGAAAGAAAAAATTTTTCTTCGAATATTAGAGCAGAAATGTTAGTTTGCTAAGGGGATTTATTTTACTAAGGAGACGAAAGCAGTCCTGAAATGGCGGGTGTTTCCGGACATCTTTGCTTACAGTTCTGGAATAAAACTATTTTTTTTTAACCTTGAATGACTGTATTTGCCCTTATTGGAAACGCTTTTGTGTAACATAGAGTGACGTAAAAATATTAAAATGTTGCCCCTTCATTGTCATCTATAATTTAAAAAAAAAACAACAAAGAAAAAAAGAATCGAGATTAAGCGTCTTCAACAGCTATTCCGAATCGCACCCCTTGCAGATGCATGCTACACTCCCACTCACCACTACACTACCACGCTGATACGCCAAGCGATGGCAAAATTCTATTACATGACTTACAAAAAAAACGCTTTGACTTGCCCGATCATACGTGATACATAATCAAATCTAACAATTTCCTTTATAGCATGCATGCTTGATCATTTCATGGACATACCAATTTATTCTAATAATGGCCAAGTCATACCAAATCATCCCAAATAAAAAGAATAACAAAATCCTCTAATCGGACTGGCCATTAGCAACCTTGATTTCAGCATTTAATATTAGGAAAATGTTTAAGGACTGAATACCTTCACGAGACTGACAGTATGCGATATTGCGAGCACCCTAAAAACACAGTTGCACTCGAATGGCTTTTATTAAGAGCCATAATGTCCCATTATGGCTCTTGCTTTTATTAAACTCCCGGTAGATCTTCTTTTCTTATTACCGTGATGATTCGATTAAGCGCCCGAGGCGCTTATTTAGTCAAGGTACCTCAAGGGAGGGCGCTTATTTGAAACAGGACTTATTTCTTTTGTTGAAAACCTGACGAATGTGCAAAAAGGTCTAAAAAATTTTAGCTGTTGTTTACATTATTGACTCAAAAAAAAGTTTATCGCCAAGATTTGAACCCGGGCGTTTCATATGCGACACTCTCTCCATCACCACAACACCAATAAGATGATCTGCAAAGCAACTGAAAAATTAAGCTATATCACGCAAATGAAAGAGAAAATAAGAAAAAAAAAAGGGTCATCAATCAATTTTTATTTCTTTGTTTTCGATCTTTTCATTCTTTTTTTATTTCAGTATAATATAAATCATCTGTTACCTTTTTCAATGTCTCGGAATTTATTCAAAAACTATTCTGCGCTTTTGTTTGTGTATAATATTTCCTTCTTACCTACCCAAAATTCGAATGCAAAACCTATTTGTTCTTTCTTCTTTATACTAACGTAAAATAAATCCCCCATAAATTCCTGCTAAGTAGGTTTCTGGAGACAGAAAAATTTACTTTTGAGGGCTTTGACAAACTGTAAAACATGATTGAGTAGAATATGGTCAGCGATGCACGGAAGCGCGTGGAAAAGCTTTAACTTAATCGCGCGTCGTGTTTCCTCGTGGAGGTCAGTTTTCGAGCTAACGTCTACCGCTCAACCTACATTGAGAAAAAAGAGAACCTGCTGTTGATCTACTGCTGAAGGCAACGGCCATCTTTTAGTTTAACAGGTGTAAGCTTGGAAATTGTATTTTGGGAGAACAGGTCCGCTTTCATGGTGAGTTCCCCTTTAATCTGGTCAAGTTGAACTTCAGTTATAAATCGTATTTTGTCATACTTGCGATTGGAAATACGATACGTCCGCGGTCAGTTTTCGGCAACACAGGAGTATACCTTGAAAACGTTGGCCCGACTCCTTAACCCTACAATCCGTTTTTATCCTGGTCGTCAAAAAGCAAGACATTTTGTTATACTTGAGGTATATATAATAGTAGTAGAGGAATTTTAAATAAAACTGAACTGCATTATCTCAGTGTTTTCTTTGATTATGTGTTTATTTGGGTTCAAAGAAGCGTAATATCAAAACAAAAAAACGACATAATCCCTTTTATAGTCCATCAATCAACTGCAATTGATTGTTCAATCAAGAACTTCAATTGAGTGCTCTTAACCTCTAGCTAACCATTAGGCCACATATCTGGGGTACTAATATAGCTCCCGGGGGCCTGGGTACTGGCTACCTAGAATACCAGTTAACTTTACCACTTTACTACCTATTTCAACTTGAACGTTATCGTACTTAGCATCCTTTGCTTGAATCTGAATTAACCCAATCCATGAAGTCCTTTCACTAAAACTGGCCTTGATAAAGGTTTCATGGTCTTGTTAAATGGAAGTCACAGTTATTTCAGATTCAGTGTAATGTGAGGGCGATCTAAGCAAGAAGTTTCTCTTCGCAAGTTATGAATCAATTAACGTGGCTTACATGGTGTTTCTGCATTTTCGAGCTCTTCTCCTTTATAATGAATAGCTATGAATCCTCCATTACGTTGTGCGTTTACCGCTGCGCTTTTGACCAGTTAACCATCTTTTACTCATCTCAAAGCGGCCACAACCTTCACGCAGAGTTCAGGAGTCACTCGAAACTAAAATCTATAAATACTACAGTACAACAGTTGGAGGGCTTGGCATTGTGGAAAAATCTCTTAAGGCTACCAACAACAACAAATTAATGCAAGATGATTATTCTCCAACAAGCATTGCACACCTTTTCACACCCGAAATTCCACAAAACGGACAAAGGTAAACCTTGCAAGCGTTTTGAAAAGCAGGTTTTCGGCACAGAAAACACATTTTCATCTTTGGCGGTCCGGGAGGGGGTTTGTGAAAATTGCATACCATGGCCGCATGGCGATCATCCTTCCACGTAGAGAAACGCCCGCAAATAAAGCAGGAATCTTTATTCGGAAATGGCATTCCTCCAAAAGCACCTCTCCTCATACTGCAGAACTGACAGATGTTAACGTCATGGGCGAACGGGGTTCCTACATGAAGCATTTTGTTGCAACGGAGATCCTGCAAAAAGGGCGTGGACGTGTCAGATTTTCCACCAACTGACTTGATCAATAGCATAAACACCGCATCGAGGGAGTGTTGGATTGCGTTCATTTTAACCCTTTCACTGACAGAGCGAATAATGGGGTTTTGTGAGGTAGCTCTAACTTTTGAGTCTGTGGATGAAATCCTATGGAGTGGCCATTGAAATCAAACCCTGTCTGTAAGTGTACTTTCACATGGTGCTTTTTGTTTTTCAAAATTTTACAAAATGTATTTTGGGATTTTTTGTCGAATTTTGCCTTTGGCCACATTTGGCAGTGAAAGGGTTAAATTGGTGCCTTTTCCGCCGGTGTAAGTTAGACAGGTTTTCACTGCACTTTCACTTTCGATTGGACAGTGAGGAGAGCGGGCCGCAAGTGATTTATTGATGAAAACGATAAACCCTACTATTGTATTATGATCTCTTGACCCGAAAGAATCGTTTACAAGTTAAATGCTAGCGTCGAACATAAATCGTGCTAAATATTGCGAATTTCGCGTTGCTCAACCATGAAGTCTCCTGACAATGGTGATGGTTAGGGAGGTGTTGCATATGAAATTGCTAGCGCACATGATATAGTAATGGTAGTGGTATCGGTACGCGACTGTTACTATAATAATAATAATAATAATAATAATAATAATAATAATAATAATAATAATAATAATAATAATAATAATAATAATAATAATAATAATAATAATAATAATAATAAGACAAAAGACCTAGAACTAGAAATACAGAGAATGTGGCATATGAAAACCGTAGTGATCCCTGTGGTTGTTGGTGCGCTTGGTACAGTGAAGAAGGGTATGGTAGAAAACATCAAGAAAGTATCAGAGAGAGCTAGTATGACAGAGATTCAAAAGATCTGCATGCTGGGATCTGCACGAATCCTTAGAAAGGTGCTCAGTGTATGAACAGAATGATTGTCTTGAGTGACTGACGCTCTAGGTGCATGGTTTGCGCCCGGCTGATGCGCAAAAAGAACACCAGCAAAGACTGTGATAATAGAGATAATAATAATAATAATAATAATAATAATAATAATAATAATAATAATAATAATAATAATAATAATAATAATAATAATAATAAAAAGAGTCTTCATTGGGTAGTCACAACATACGTGTGGCTTTACATACATGACAATGCAATCTATTTAAGATCAAGTATACTACTCCATATACTACTATATTCATAGCGGTGACACTATTAGTAGTCATAGTGGTACTAGAGATAGTAACAGAGACATTTAAGTGGCAATGAATGGCTCTGTTAGTTGAGGGGGTATATAGCAGTAATGATATTGCTTTAGCTAGTGGTTGTGGCCGAAGATTTCGCACAAGTGAGCGACAGTGGTTCTATACTCTTTTTTCTATTAGAACCTTTTTTTAAGAATATTAAGGCTGAAGGTTGTCAAATTTTAAGAATATTTTTAGAATAAACCCGCGGCTGAGAGTTTGAAAGAGACCCAATTTCAGTTTGTATGTTGAAAGTTCGTAAATACAGTACAATTATATGTTTTGACTTAACCGTATAAAATTATTCTTTTCCCCAAACGGCGCTGGAGACAGATCTAGACACAGAACACTGGCAATTAAAACGCCAGTAAATTCTAAAGTGAAAATACCATAAGCTATAATTATAATTAAGTATAATTTAAGAATACGTTCTGCCTAAAATCGACAGAAAAGCCTGGGCCGGAAAAACAACATTTTCATAAAACAAAGAGTGTAGGGAGCCTAAACAAACTGGCGTTTTTTCGCGAAATCGAGAGCGACCCTTTTCCATTTTAATTTTCCACGACGCTTCCAAATTTGTATTGCTAAGTGCCTTAAGTTTTATGAAGAAACGTTCCCCGAAAATTTGGACAAAACCACTGTCCAAGAACGCCAAAAAATTACACTTCTGGTTGAGGTAGGTAGTGGTAGGTAAATTAAGGACACAACTTACTTTATAGTAGTTGTTCTTCCAGAATCCAGGTCGGTTCTTGGAGGGGTTAGCGTTCCTCAAAAATTCCAGAAGTCTTTTCTTTTCACCAGCTTGTTTGAGTTGTTCAGGTGCCATGAAAATCACTCGGTCGTCATCTTTGCAGTGGTCGACAAAGAAATCTGCAAGTTTTAGATGACATTTCCTTTTCTCCTCATTACCAACGAGAATGGTTTCTTGAACAACCTGTGAAGACGAAAAGAGAACTATTGGCGAACCAAATGTAAGTGCACTTAAATGCATTTAAATAATGAAATTGTCATCATCATCATCATAGTCGCCATCGCTACCGCCAACACCCCCACCATCGCCACTACCACCACCACCAGCATCATCATCATAATAATCATCATTGTTATATTCCTAGACTTTCACTCAACTAAACAGGGACTGCCATTGGTTGATTCTTGGTCACGTGGCCTTGACTAAAAACAAATGTATCCCGATCGTGATACATCAAACAATGTATCCCGCTCGGGATACATTGCGGCACGTGATCAAAGCATGGTGGAAAGTGGCGTGACAAAAGGCGGCAAAAACACCGCCAGGTCCTGCCAGTTTTCTTTTTCGTGAATGCACACAACAACACAATCACGAAGCCTCAAGCTAAAAAGCAACGATTTTTAAAGTTATCCCAGAAGTTCCCAGAAGAAAAACAGCAGCTAGTGGAGGAAAAAGATGCAGATAATATAAGGAAAGTACTTTTGTTTGTAAATCATTCATTCAGTGGTTTTGAGAATTAAATTTGTGTTGTTATAAGTACCGAGTCGACTGTTTTGGTTCGCTCCGGTTATTCTTTTGTTGCTGTTGAAGTGAAAGTCTAGAAATATAACAAAATACTTAATGTCAGGTCCCTCGGGAAACCAGTTAGTTTTGTTTTCCCTCGAGTCCTGATGTTTCCCTCGACTTCGTCTCGGGAAACATCAGGACTCTCGGGAAAACAAAACTAACTGTTTCCCTTGGGACCTGACATTAAGTGTATATTATCATCACCATCGCAGTCGCCATCGTTATCGCCAACACCACCACCACCATCTGCATCATCACCACCATCATCATCATCATCATCATCATCATCATCATCATCATCATCACCGTCGCCATCGTCAACACCCTCAACATCGCCACTACCACCACCACCACCATCATCATCATCATCATCATCATTATCATCACCATCGCAGTCGCCATCGCTATCGCCAACACCACCACCACCATCTGCATCATCACCACAACCACCATCATCATCATCATCATCACCGTCGCCATCGCCAACACCAACACCATCACCAGCTGCCACCAACACCATCATCATCATCATCGCAATCGCCATCGCTATCGACAACACCATCACCACTACTACCATCATCGCAGTCGCCATCTTTCTCGCCAACAACACCACCATCACCAGTTACCACCACCACCATCATCATCATCATCATCATCGCAGTCGCCATCGTTATCTCCACCACCACCACCACCACCACCATCATCATCATCATCTCCATCGACATCAACACCTCAACCACCACTATGGGACTGTCTTGGGGAAAGAATTTTAACCCTTTTTCCTGTGCATTTTCCTTAGTAGTCCAATTCCCCACTCCAGAAACTATACATGAATGGGTACAAGCTTTCGGTGCAACGATCTCTGGGATCGTTTGGGTGGACAAGCGTTACTTAACAATTATTCCTCAAGCCCGAATAGACTCTGTGTCAATAGCCCATTCGGCCTTCGGCCTCATGGGCTATTGACTAAGAGGCCATAAGGCCGAAAGGAATAATTGTTTTAGTGAAATCCAACTAGTTGGTCAAAAATATCGAGAATAAAAAAAATTTAGCTACTTAAAGCTAAACTTTAATCCTTTTTTGCCGCCAAAAAGCGCGCGCTTTTCGTTACAAGTAGGCTATAACATATAGCCTAGAAGTAGCTCAACCAATCAGAACGCAGCATTGACAATAGACCACTAGTTTGATTTTACTAGTTATGATTGGTGGATGGTATTCAAGTCAACCATTAACCAATTATAAGTAACGCTTGTCCGCCCAAACGATCCCAGACCTCGTTGCGCTGAAAGCTTAATATACCCAATCTCCCTATAGTATCTGAAGTGAGGAATTTGACATAACACAGATTATCCAGACTCGCGGACGACCTCAAAATGGCCAATACCAAAAAGTTAATTGAAATGAAACCTGAATGAATTGCCACTGTGCATGAGAAAAGAGGTATCAAACTTAGCCTTGTATCAATTTAGGGGCGTTCTCTAACTAGAATGAAATCCTCTTACCTCTTGTATGGAAACGTGGAAAAACTCTAGTCTTTCTTCTTCTCCTAAGCTTCCAGTGTTCCTTAGAAATGGCTTCAGCGTTCTTCTTACTTCCGCCCACATCATCATTGGAACTGGTTCTGTTAAATTGTCACTCAGAAGGTATTGAAATTCAGTTTCACTTAATCCACCTCTGCTGCAGGCCAGGAAACCTAACATCTTCAGAAATAAAATCGAAAATAATTCATTCTAAGACAACGAGTAATTAAACTGTTCTTTTACAATAGAACTCGATAAAAGAACAAATAATATTATGTAGGCAGATGAGTACACATAGTACAGATATGATGACCTACGGCCAAACCCTGTTGATAAGGACCCTGAGAGGGGTATAGAAAGTGTCCGTATTAACTGGCTGTCCGTATTAAGCGGATGGAATTTAGAGAAAATCTAAGGGCTTTCTTTCCCCAGGGACAAAGCAAACTGTCCTTAATAACGAGGTGTCTGTATTAAGCTAGTGTCTGTAAAGCGAGGTTTGACTGTAAGCTGACCGTACTTTGCTTAACCATGGTGTTTCTTACACGACGCAAGTTTCGTTAAATTAAATTGAGAATTTATAGTGAAAAGGAATTTAAAAACTGAATTTTTACATAGGGCTCTAGCGAAAATCAAACTGTTACACGCGAGATATGCCAATTCAAGTAAAACCTCTTCAGCAGCGCCTTTACAAAGGCTGACACGATAACAACATTTTATGGCATAAAAACAAAATGTGATGTAGAAACTATACGTCGATTTTTGTTTTCATGACTGATCAGATCGTGTAAAGTTACCAAAACGGCAGAAAGAACCTAAAGGACGGCAAAACGTCTGTGTGTGACAAAGGTTAGAGAGCTTTAACCTGTATGTTTTGTTGCGATCTCCACTTATTGTGTTCTCGCCTTTTACAAAAAGATCAGTTGGAGGGAAGTTTGGCGAAACATTTGTTCAAACATAACTTTTGTCACACAAAACCAGTTTGCTGTCTTCTTCCTCTGCCGTGCAGTTGCATAAAATCACTAGTGTTGGAAGTTGTTTTAGGAATTAAACGAAAACGACAGCTGGTTAATGACCTTAATTCATGAAATCTTCCACACTTGAAAATGTGTCCCTTCTCGTTTAGCTGGGTTTAGAAACAAAAAAGACGCACCTTTTGAACATTGTTATTTTCATCCTCGTTGATCAGTCTGTTGATTATGAGCTGCAAAAGTTCCTTTATCGTGGCTGGTAAACTCTTGATGTGATGCGTGATCGTTTCAAAGACTCCGAAAACGCGAAGTTCCTCACAAGCCAAAGATAACCACAGCGGGTTAGAAGCTCCCGGTGAAGCCATCAACAGTTTCATCTGTTCTGTGTCCAGTTTCTAGAAAACAACAAAAGGAAAGAAATTAGTTACAACTTCTCACAACCTGTCCAACCTTCAAGATTATTAAAACGTTCGGCAGTGGCGGAGGTTGGGGAGGGGGAACACGTGTCAACAGAACTGCCCCTGGGAAAATCCCGGGGGGTTGGCGTGGTGTCGAATTGCAATGTTGGACATTTGGGGGGAAGCTATCCTTTTTTTATTGGCCATTACTGTGTTGCGCAGAAAACAGGGTCAAATATTCGTTACCCAAAAAAGCCGTATTGTGCAATTCGACACAACACTGGGCCATTCAAAAGCAAAATCTCAAAACAGCTAGACTAGCGCTTACTGTAAAGGACGGCCATCTTGGTTTCAAGAGCACCAAATCTGCCTAAGGGGAGGGGATGGGAGTTGTGAGGAGGCACGGCCCACCGCTTCCAACCCTGACCTGGATGACTGCGCGTTACAGTGGGCATTAAATCTCGAAGGTCTTCCGGAAAAAAAAATAGCTAGGGAGCTGTAAACAGACTACAAAATGGGCAAAAGCTTGTAGGGCAACGGTTAATCTCTTTACGGATGTGAAGTTCTAGTCAGTCGTGGCATAAACTAGTGTTAATAAACCTGAGATCATGAATGCAGGTGAACACACATCGTGAACACTTGGACGCGAAACTACGTGGGGCGTCGAACCTATGCGCAGCTTTTACGCTCGACGTTTTTGGAAAGAAATTAATTCAGCCACGCAAGGAGTACTTAGATACTAGATCCAGTGTCGCGCTTCAAGGTAACCGTGACATGAATAATACACCATAGATTTTACATAACACTTGTGGTTTTACTCTCGTTAGAGTCACTTTTCAGGGACTATAACTAACGAATGGATTTTCAATACTACCTTATTGTACTTTCCTAAAGTGCGTTTGACGATTTCTTGACGGGCTGACTCATTGAGCTCTCCTACATGAAGTGGCACAGGGGATGGGGCGCGGTGTTCACTCGATAGCAGGGCTGCAGAGCGACTGCCTGTCACAGCGCTGATGACACAGCGAACGTTGCGTGGAAACACACTTGGCAACCAATCCATGTGTTTTACATCTTCAGCGTCCGCTAGCTTTAGAGGAAACAAACAATAAGTGTAACGTACGAATCGAATAGAAAAGTTACCTGCACTGTTTTTTGCCTTCTTCTCATAATATGCACTCTTTTAGAGATTACAGACAGTCTAGGCCACCAGTGTAAATATTTCATTGAAACCTCCAGCTGTAATACATGCTAGGGTCCTTTGGTAGATTTAGCCAAAGTAAACGCGCTATCAAGTGCTCTCTTTGCGTTGCGTTGTATTAACCTCGTCCCCAGGATCTCTCTCCTAGCCGTCTCGCTCCGTAGGAACGGGTAGGAGAGAATCCTGAGAACGAGGTTGGCGCTGTCTTTGTTTAATCTTCCTACTGTTTCAGTAGGACACACGCATAAATAAATCTAAACATCAAATTACCTGATTGATTGCATCGATGACTATGATGAAAACCTCTTGTTTTTCTGCAAGTTCATCCAAAGCTTTCTTCATCTTTTCTTTGAGCATATCAGTGCTCATATCTTGACCAGCCGCAAGATTGTCGGGTTGCACTGTAATAGCAAAATAAAAAAAATTAGGAAACAAAAGAACGAATAATGCACAACAGAGTTTATAGGGATATTACTTAAAAGAACGTGGAACGAAGAACGGGAAAATAAAAGACGGGAGCAAACTCTAACTTAAAACTAAGCCCCTCAGTAACTTCCTCACTAACTCTCTGTTTTGGTCCGGTTTTTTCATTTCCACGTTTCCCGTTCAACATTCATCAAGTAACATCGGAGCCTAAAGACTTCTTTTCCCGCTTTTTCAAGAAAGAACAAGCAGCCTCTTCTATCTAAATTCCACGTAATCGTAATCCGTGTTCACTAGCATTTCGTAAGTCCTATTACCATTATTAATTATTACGTTAATGACTAGCGCATACAATATTGTGTTTAACTGCCCGTTAGTAACAAGCGCGCACTCTCGGCTGTTTTGTGTTTGATTGTTACGTTAGTAACTAGCTCGTTCTGTTTAGGTTTGATTGACACATTAGTATTGACTAGCGCGCGCACTCTAGCTTACGTTTCTTTGTCACGTTAGTCTCTGGTTTTTTGTCGTTGTTTTTTTTTTGTTCTTAGTCTAGAATGTATTGGATTGTATCGTTACCAAATAGAGTATGTACAGTGCCCTCTCTCGTTTGTGTTTGTTACGTTAGAAACTAACTCGCTGTCTTTAGGTTTGATTGTCACATTACTGACTTGCGCGCGCACACTATAGCTTCTGATTAACTGCCTCGTTAGTGAGAAGCCCGCACTCTGTTTGTTGTTTGATTGTTACGTTAGCAACTTGCTCTCAGCTTAGGTTTGATAGTCCATCATTGACTAAGGCACATGTTTTGCCACGTTAATGAGTGGGGCAACTTTCTTTTTTGTGTTTGCTTGCTTCGTAGATGACAAGCATCCATTTTGTTTGGTGTCTAATTGCAACCTTAGTGATTATTTCAGAAACGTCTCCACCAAGAAGTACAATGTCTCCCTGATGTAAAATGTATTGCAGATGATGTTCTCATCCATGGAACGTGTGAGGCTGATCAGGACAGCAATTTGGAGGGATTCATGCTTATATGTCAGCAGAAAGCTATCAAGCTTAACGCCGAGAAGTTAGAGTACAGGCGTAAAGAGGTTCCATTTCATGGGCACCTGTTAACCACAGAGGGTCTCAAGCCAGATCCAGAGAAAGTAAGAGCAATGGTCGAGATGCCACGCCCAAAGGAAGGAGATGATATTTTACGCCTGAATGGAATGGTCAACTATCTTAGCCGTTTTCTACTTCACTTGTCCGATGTAATGAAACCTATACGAGGTCTTACCCATAAAGATGCAGCATGGTGTTGAAATGACCTGTAAGAGGAGGCTTGGCATGGCGTCAAGGAACTAACTGTATCAACACCCGTTCTAGCCTACTACAAACCCACTGAAGTGCTTGAAATCCAGTGTGACAGCAGCCAGAGTGGTTTTGGCGCAGCTTTAAGGCGGAATGGGCACCCAATCGCCTACGCTAGTCAAGCCTTAACGGAGAAGGAATCTCGCTTTGCGTAGATTGAATAGGAGATGTTGGCAATCGTGTTTTCAGTTAAAACGTTTAATGACTTTACGTTCCGTAGAAGAACTGTTGTCCATACTGATTACAAGCCACTTAAAGTCAATCTTCACCAAACCACTTCATCGCGCTCCTAAGAGGTTGCAAGGAATGTTGATCCGTTTGCAAAAGTACGATTTGGTGGTCCAGTACGAGAGGGGAAGCAGAATGTTCTTAGCGGGCACGCTTTTTAGAGCTTATCTTACCTCGGGTGCGCAGTGATTGAGTCAGAGTTTGAAACGATCAACACGATGAATTATTTGCCAATATCTGAAGCCAGTCTACAGCAAATTCAGCGAGAGACAGAACAAGATGCGCTGCTTCAGGTTCTAAAGACAGTGAATCAGCATGGCTGGCCTGAAGACAAGAGTACCTTGCCGCTTCCAGCCTCTCCTTCTTTTGATGTAAGAGATGAACCGCCCGTTTTCAGGAAAGGGTAGTGGTAACCCAAGGCTGCTAGAAGTGGTCTTCTAAAAAGTATTCACACTTCGCACCTTCGCGTTAATGGTTGAATTAACAGAGCGCGTGAATGTTTTTATTGGCCCGAGATGACAGGCGAGATCAAGAACTACGTGTCAACATGTGAAGCCCGCAGAGAGTACGAACAGGGTAAAGAAAGGAAACCCTCATCAGTCACGAAACAACTAGTCGGCCGTGGCAGTTCGTTGCAGCAGACCTATTTGAGTTAAATGGAAAGAGTTACCTGGTGACTGTGGACTATTTTAGCGATTTCTTTGAGTTCGACCATCTCAGGAGTACATCCTCGGTCTACGTCATCAAAAAGCTCATCAAAAAGTCATCAAAAGGTCATTTCGCGAGACATGGTATTCCCGAGCACTTGTTACTGAAAACGGGCCACGGTTCGTTTCGCGCGATTTCCTGAAATTCTCTAAAGAGTGGGGTTTTGAGCGCAGAACCAGCAGTCCACATCATAGTCAGTCGAATGGAAAGGCCAAGGATGCGGTGAAACAAGCAAAGAAAATTATGTTGAAGTGCAGCAAGACTGGTTTAGACACGTTTCTTGCCTTACTGGACCACAGGAGCACGCCGCCTGCGAGTACGTAAATCAGCCCAGCACAGCGGTTATTTAGCAGAAGGACAAGAAGTCTCTTGCCGATAACAGCTGGATTATTGAACCCATCTGTAACAGATGAGGATGTAACCCATATCAAGCTTCGTCGCCGCCAACAGCAACAAGCCCGGTACTACAACAGAGGCGCACGTGACCTGCAGTCCTTACAGCCGGGAAACACTGTGCGAGTTGAGTCCTGGCGCGCTGGAAGAAAAGAGTGACATAAAGGTGTCGTCAAAAGTCGCATTGAAAAAAAGAGCTTACGAGGTTGAGCTGACGAAATCGTGTTTACCTACGTAAGTCCAATGAAACGCCTCCCAAAGTTGAAGATGATCTCGACGTCGTAGAGACGCCCGAGCAGCTCCACAGAGGCACGCGAGGAGACACGCGGAGAGACACCTCCAGATACACGCGTGGAAACATGTGACCATCCGCGCGATCAGCTGCCTCCGGTGCCGGACACACCTAAATCGCCCAGTCCTGTGCAAACACCGAGATAATCTACACGCATACGCCAGCTGCCCAAACGTCTACAGGACCATGTGCTTACTTAGGCATATAAGTTTAAGGACTCTTTCTAAAGAACTGAATTTCATTTAAAATGTGTTTATTCACTTATTTTGGTTTCAAGGTTTTCATGTAAGTTGTTCTTTCTTACATTTCAATATGCACGTCGCTTGTACTTCTGGTTCGAATACATTAAACATCTGTTCGTTTTATGCTTGTTTTACGTGAAGTTTTGTCGTGTTATTACACCTATAACCATGACTCTACACGTTTGTTCACGTGTGAAGAGAAGAGAATACTAGATCCTTACTCTTGTATTAAAAACACCTATTACAGAAAAAAACTTTAAGAAACACTTTTTCTTAAAAGAAAGGCGGGGCAACCCCCGCCCCCCGGCCTCTCCTCCTGTGCAGGTCCTGTTTTCGACAAAACAAAGTTAATTCCGGTTGCATGCTACAGTGTGCCCATTTCTTGTTCTTTATAAAGTCTACCGACTTTCTCCAGTATGTTCTATGAACTTGAAAAGAGTTTAACATTAAATTGTGCTATAAAAATAAGCCACTCTCCCTTGACTTAAGTCTACGAAGCTCTTGTGTGCTGCAATTACATTCGTACATTACATGTGTGCTGAGTAGCATTAGAACTCATCGACTGGATGTAGGAACAATGCTTCAATGTTGAGTTGAATAGCATGCACTTTGTTGGGTGTCTGATTATTACGTTTGCGAAAACGCGCACTCTTTTTTGTGTCTTATTTTTACGTCAGTAACTTGCGCTCATTTTTTCATTGTTACGGTGGTCACTTGCGCACTCTCTATTTCGCGTTCTGGTTAATGACTTGTGGGCTCACTGTTATTTGATTGTTACACTAATGACTCGCGCGCAATTTGGTTCTTATTTGATTCTTTGACTATCGAGCTCTCTGTTTAATTGTTATGCTAGCGACTAGCATGCACAGTTTTGTGACTAGCGCGTTCCTTCTTTTCTGTATGACTAGCGCCTATATTTTGTGTTTGATTACTACGTTAGCGATTAGCGCAAACTCTGTTTTGTGTTTGACTGCCACGTTACTGGGTCGAGCGCATTTTGTTTAGTGTTTGATTGTTTAGTTAGTGAATAAGGCGCTTTATATTTCGTGTTTGATTCTTACGTTAGCGCGCACTCTCTTAAGCCCCCCATTGTTACGTTAGTTACACGGCGCTCTATCCATGCTTAGTTTCAGCCAATGAGCTTCCAGCATTTCCCACAGCGAAAAACGTTTAAACATTAAAACACAACAAGTAGTAAAGAATCAAACCTGCTGGATCGAAGCCTTTAAGCCACCGCACAAGCTTCTCGAAAAGTTTGTGAGGAACCATTGACCCAGGACCAGCGCCAACAAAATGGTAGAACAGTGGCAATCCAAGCTGGTGATAAATTAATTAACAATCAGTCAACGCATTATTTTGTTCTTTTGTTTTAGTTTGGCATAATGGTAAATCCTATCTAATAGGGCGACACGTTTACCATTTAGCTCCACTATAATACCTACGAAAAACTCTATTAGTCATACAATGCCTAATCTATTATATGTGGACTAATACGTATGTGCCCTTTATGGAAGCAAGTGGCGTCATAAGCTCTCTTTACATGTAATCATAACTATAACAAATTCTCAAATCTGACTGGCTATCAACTTTCCTGATTTCAGCACTAGTAGGACTGTGTAATAGTACAATCATGCCTGTAATTGGATAGTACGCGCAATCGCACGCGCGATTTTAAATGGCCTTTTTTCACTGCTAGCAAAAACACTCTCCGAATCATTCTTGTTTTTTTTTAAATTATAAAAGCCTATTATATAATAAATTTTGTTATAGTTATGATTAATAAGTAAGAGAACTTCGTGTCGTCCAATTCGGTCTGTAATCATACTCGTGCATGATTAAACAAATTGGACTCGTGCAACGCGGTCGCCCGATTTTGTTCATTCCTCGTATGATTACAGTCCGAATTGGACTCCACTCAGTCCCATTACAATTATTTATTGTCTTTCCCAAGCTCTAAGCGACAAGCTTTTTAATTCCCTTCTGTTTAATCCTTCGCACAAGCGGTATAGCTTTGTGTCTTCCGTGAATAATAAGTCAATTTAAGGAATAAGCGCGCTTTTACCACAAGGCGCCCCCACGCCATCCTTACTTGTAATAGTTTTATCCAATACAATGTCAGTACGGCAATGATGTAAATAGTCCCACATTTTGTATTTTTGTCTACCCATACATTAGTATGGGCTCTAATTGTTACTTGCTAAAAACAGTTACTGGCCTTTGTAATAATTGTATCTACAGTCTATAGGGAGGTTCACATTAATCAAGTTTAGGTGTGGTTGAACAAATGGACTGTAAAGGATGGTACAGGTTTGTATATTCTCCGATTGGGTGGTGCACATTTCGTTGATGCTGCCTTCTTTAGGGATGACAAATGGCATCTTTATGAGGAAAGTTGTTGCTCGCTATTGCCCAAGCAGCCTCCTTTCATATCAAGTATACCATCAACGAACCTCGTTTCTAATCAAATATATCATCGAATCGATGGCATATTGCTCGCATCTTCCAAATATGGTAAGCCCTGGTTGGTTATGAAGTATTAGCCGGAGGAATGGAGCCAATCAGAAGCGGAGAATTATTCTGAATGAATAAAGATTGCTCTTGAATGCAAATAGTTAACTGAAACTTAAGGCGCTTGCTAACATATACACGCGCAAGGTTTAAAAACCCATGGTCTGCTCCGATTATATTTAAAATTTACGAGTAACACCGTTGTCGAGGTCACACTATAAAACTGTGTGAAACTCTTTTTGGTTAGAGAGAGACGGGCTAAACAAGGTTAATAGAAATGCGCATGTATTAGAAGCAAACATGTCCTTAGTACCCTCAAGTTGATTTCTTGCCGATAGACAATGATTTATCCGTACGCTCTATTTTTTTTTTGTTTCGCTTACAGGGAAGAAACTAAAATTACTCTATCCTACCACTCCTGATTATCGAAATGCCTACAAACCTTTTTCATCTGCAAAGTGCAATGAGACATCAACGCGGACTTTCCAGACCCTGCGGGCCCTAGGACCATCAGTGGAGGAAGGCCCTCTGTATCGGCCCCATCGGAAAGGGTGCCATTTTGAACATATTCCATGATCGTGGAAACCTCTGCATCTCGTCCCAAGACAAGCTGACCTCGTAGCTCAATGAAGTGGTTATGCATTGAAAGCTCTGTGCAAACAAAATAAAAGATAATTGAAAAAGTCAGAGCAGAATACAACCAAATCCTTAACCTAGTAAGTGGAGGGAAGGTTGCTAAAGAATAAGTTCTGGAGCATAAATACGAGAAAACCTGTCTGGATGACTTAAACAGTTGCCCCTCTTGAGGTGAAGTGCTTTGAAAAGATACTACCTTGGTCTCGAGGGTGTGGTATTTTAAAGGTGGAACTCTCTTGTTCTTTTGACTGGTGCATAATTTGGAGCCATTTTTTAACAAGTGTCCTTAAAACATTCACTTGAAGCTTCTTCGAGAAATGAAAGTTAACTAATACCTGAGACTTTGCCTTACTTACCCATCTCTTCTGCTGACAGCTGTTGTTTCACCTCAGGAACTGATCTACTTATAGCCGATTTAAAAAATTCCAGCACAGAATCACTAAAATTCTCCAGCTCTTTCAGCTTCACCTAAACTCGAAATCCAAAAACAAGAAATAATTTGGTGCTATTCTACGAAATGCAATGTGGTTATGATGAGCTCTCAACACAAGGGTTTGATTTACAAAATAAAACTCTTGCTGAGGGTTTATGATAAACACATCGCCTGCAACAAAGTTGTATATAGTGTACATATAAAAGAGAAGACATTCATTACTCCTGTCACATAAACGTAATGTTCTGACGAACAGTCCTTTCAAGTGCGCCACGCGCGCGCTGTTTTAGTTACGTTGCTCGCGCCTAGTTCAAATTTAAAACGTTCCGTGTACTTTGTATTTACGCGAGCCGGCAATTTACGTGTAGCGAGCGTTAAGTTCAGTTGGGTGATGTTACACGGGACGATTCGCAACGACGATTTTTGCGCAACACAACATTGCAATGTTGGAAAAATGTCCGCAACCATTTGAATCAATGTCGCAACAATGTTGCAACAATATGTTGCGCTAAAAATCGTTGTTGCGAATCGTCCCGTGTAACAACAACCTTCAAAACTCTTTTTTAAGCTGATCAGATCAGTTGCTAACCCGTTTATTGATAACCAGATGGTGCTAACCAGATAAACAGAACTTGTTAACCGGAAAACGAGACTGCATGCGTAAATGTGAACTGTCTTGTCTAAATACGGAGGCAGTCATAGAAGAAAGTGTAAAGTCGATTTTGTTGCTGTATTAGGTTACTTTCTGTTCATTTTCTACGTTAAAACAACATCTATATTCTAGATCAAATTGTACGTGTAATTAAAATACGATTCTAACTTCGTATTTGCTCTATTTGGCGTCTTTGGTCAACGGAACACTTAATTTATTTTAATTTATATTGTAAAAAAGTGACAGACTGCAGCAGGAAAAGATCACATTACGCCTAATGTATTTGTAAGATAAATCAATACACAAACATTAACTGATATTGGAAGTTTAATACCATACAAATATTACCTTTGGCCTTCCGGTTGATTCGTCAATTCCGTCGTATTGACAGGAGTAATCAAAAACTTGTCCGGGAAATTTCTGTCTCAATTTATCCTTCAGTGCCTTGGAAAATAGTATGCCAGTTCTTAGCATATATGTAAGTATTGAGAACTTACTGTTTATGACTGAAATGTCAAAATAGGCAATTTTCACAATGACTTCAGTACACTACTACGACCAAAATCCTTCAGGGTTTTGCCTCTTTGTGCAAATTAGGGCCTTTGCCATTTAAACCTCACTAGGATTACCAAATTTAAATATGAAAGGAAGAACGAAAAGGATTCTGGTCATCGTAATAAAGTGGCGCCATAGTGGAAATAGCATTATTAAACTTACCTTCATCTGTGCTTTGTTCAGAGAATGAGTATCCACAAATGCTCTAGTCATCTCTGGAGGTAGGTCTTTTATAAAGTCAGCACTTCTTATAAGAAATGCAGCATTTTGATTGTGCATTCTATATGCTGCATGGATGATCTCCATATGGGTTATTGAAACAGGAAATATCCATTGGTATTCTTCTTGAATCTCCTGTGATATTTCAGATGAGGTTGGGATCCACCCATATCTAATAAATAAAAAAGCAAACTTCAAACAACAATTGTTTGTTCAGCGTCACACTTCCCTCAAAATGATTTATCTTTAAAAACTCCTTTCCTCTGAAGTGCCATTGAAATTCCCTTGGGCTACACACTGTTCCATGCATCATGCCATTCAGAGTGTGGGAAAGAAACAAACAGTAGCAGGTACATTGCTTGGCAATACAATAGCAAATAGGAGAGGGAGGAAAATAAAGACCCAGCTCCTAACTTTTACATCTCCCAATTTGTCTCTTTGCCTCTTTTCCCCCTAGATATTGCATTTACGGGGTTACAGGGGCAATCCCCTCACTTTAATATAAGTTGCTCCACAAAAGGCATTCACATTAGCAAATGTTAACAGGTAGACTACACCCACACCCCTGCACCCAATTCAGACCGCACCCTTACACCTTCAGAATTACGAGAGGGGAAGAATGGGTAGCTCCTACAGCACACACACACACAAAAAAATAAATCAGTTAGTTACCTTTCACCCAGCATGTTCAAGAAAAAGGGTTCTCCATCTGTCTCCTCTGAACAGTGATTGATTTCACCTAGGCATGTTCTGATGGTCGCTTCGGTTGTGGAATCTTTAGGAACTCCCCATCGAAGGTCACACTCAATCAAATGGATCAGCCTTTCTTCACACCACTCACGCAATGCAGGGACAACCTTAAAGTCAACAGTGATGATATACAATGACAGCAAAATAGCAAACCATTCTTTCATTACCTCTCCTAATCACTTTTTTTTAATCAGATTTTTCATCTACAATGACATATGCATCAAATTATCTGTGTTGTACAGCTGTTTCTTTAGAACATGCATTGCTATCATTTTAACAAAATGCATTACTGCCCCCTCCCCCCCACCACCACCACCACTACCACCAATACTATGTTAAAACTGTCATTGTCCTATTTGACTTTTAAATCAGTATTGCAAGGCATAATTAGAATCATTTTAATCTCCAGATGAACAAAATCGGCATTAAACTCCAATTCAAGGGCAGATCAATGTAGAGAGCTGGAAACAGCCCTTGATTCATCAGCAAAAAAGCACCAAGTTTATTGTGGGTTTCTCACAGTGTACCGGTAACATGATTTCAGGAAAAAAAGTGGGTTTTGAAAGAACAGTTGAACCTCACTACAACGGCCACCTTGGGGACAGAAGAAAGTGGCCATTGTAGAGAGGCTGAAACAAGAGTGAATGTATGGACTATCTGCCAAAAAAGTGGCCATTGTAAAGAGAAGGCCGTATTGGAGAAGTGGCCATATAGACTTTAGTAAAGGTTTGTCTGCAAAAAGTCGACAGACGGTAAACTCATATGTGAAGTCACCAACCAATAAATATAAATATATAGCCAACTTGTGTTTGTGCATTGCTATGCGATACACGAGTGTAACACAAGCGACAAACCTCGAGAGTACTATTTATAATACAACCAGCGGTTCTTACAACCAGGGTCTCTTACAACCAGGGGTTCTTACAACCAAGGGTTCTTACAACCAGGGTTCCTACAACCAGGGGTTCTTACAACCAGGGATTCTTACAACCAGGGATCTTACAACCATGGGTTCTCACATCCACGGGTTCTTACAACAAAGGCTTCTTACAAAACGGGGTTCTTACAAGCAAAGGGTCTTACAACCAGGGCTTCTTACAACCCGGGGACTTACATCCAGGGGTTCATACAACCAGGGCTCTTACAACCAGATGTTCTTCCAACCAGGGTTTCTTATATCCAAGGGTTCTAACAACCAGGGGTCTTACAACAAGGGGTCTTACAACCAGGGGCACTTACAACCAGCGGTTCTTACAACCAGGGGTCTTACAACCAGGTGTTCTTACAACCAGGGGTTCTTACAACCAGGGTTCCTAAAACCAGGGGTTCTTACAACCAGGGGTTTTTAAAAGCAAGGGTCTTCCAACCGGGGTTTTTACATCCAGGGGTTCTTACAACCGGGGGTCTTACATCCAGGGCTTCTTACAACCAGGGGTATTAGAACCAGGGGTTCTTACAACTAGGGGTCTTACAACCAGGGGCTCTTTCAACCAGGGGTTCTTACAACCAGGGGTCTAACAACCAGGGGTTCTTACAACCAGCGTTCCTAAAACCAGAGATTCTTAAAACCAGGGTTGTAACAACCAGCGGTTCTTACAAGCAAGGGTCTCATAACTAGGGGTCCTTACATCCAGGGATTTCTACAACCCGGGGTTCTTACAAGCAAGGGTCTTACAACAAGGGGTTCTTACATCCAAGGGTTCTTACAACCAGGGGTCTTAAAACCAGAGCTTGTTACATCCAGGGGTTCTTCAAACCATGGGTATTACAACCAGGGGTCTTACATCCAGGGCTTCTTACAACCAGGGGTATTAGAACCAGGGGTTCTTACAACTAGGGGTCTTACAACCAGGGGCTCTTTCAACCAGGGGTTCTTACAACCAGGGGTCTAACAACCAGGGATTCTTACAACCAGGGTTCCTACAACCAGGCGTTCTTACAACCAGGGGTCTTACAACCAGGGGTTCTTACGTGCAGGGGTTCTTTCAACCAGG